>NW_021941397.1:0-300000 GCF_902148845.1 Salarias fasciatus | reverse complement strand
ATGAGATTCTTATTTATTTTATCTTTCTTATTCTGAATGTTTGTCTAATTTGATCCCAGCAGTGCCTCCATTATGTAACCCGGATCTCACGTAACTGTGGGATGGGGCCTGAGTTCGGTATGAACTAGTAAAATTAGCTAACACAAATAAGGGACACAACAACTGAACTTTTAAGACAATAATCCTCCAAACAGGGTTTATTTTGTATCAATGAAATAAAATAATGAAATTCTAAATGAAAATGTGTTTTAACAAAATATAAAATATATACAAAGACAAAAAACTAAATATCAGTCCTTTTTATGAATTTTCTTTCAAACCCTTTTTCTTATGAATTAACCCTTTTTCATGAAAACCTCTTTTAGTACCTTTTTAGATATTATTTACAAAATCCCAGATATATTTATATCACAACAACAAAACCAACATAAATCACATTTGTGGGCCCACACTCACACACTCCTCAAACATTCATTTTGCAAATAACCATGTTGCAGGCCTGATTCGAAGCTAGGGAGCGGTGAGGCCAGAAACTGTGGGGCCGCTTCACTCCAAATTGAGCAACAGAAAATAAAATGTGCACTTTTAGAAATTCTTTTGAGTACTCACGGATCCAAGGGGGTTAATAGGATGAATGGGGAAACGAGTGGTAGCAGTCACAAGGGAACAGAGGAGTAGATGGTCTTTTGTGAAGATGATGATGATGAGATGAAACAAACTCAGATCACTGAAGAAACGAAGCTGAAGATATCATTGAAGAAACAAAACTGAAGAAAACACTGAAGAAACAGCAGAAACTCCGCCAGGCCTCTGGTCGACGCTCCAACCGGCTCTCTCTCAGTCCACATCTGATGCAAGAATATTTCACTTAGTTCAACTCACACTTATTATAAGTAAGTGCTCATACAAGGCTTAAACTGAGCATATTGAGGCTCATTGAAATGCCAAAGCTAACAGCTAGTCGCTATGTAGCACCAGACACATGATTTCCTTTAGCACTGCAACCACAAGTTATAGCACAGAAATACACATATCTGTTACCTGATGCAGATCACAACAGTCACACTCTGGATCAACTGGTAGTCAATCTTCCATATAACTTGAATGTTCTCCACAAATCACGATGTTTCCTCGCCGATCACGGCTGACATGAGAGAGATCTATTTTTTCTTCCTGTTACAGCACCGTGCGCCACTTGTCCCGCCCCTTACGCAAAAGAAGATCTCTGATTGGCTATTAAGTCACAACCAAACCAGTGACAACAGAAAAACACCATGAGTGACAACTGAAACAAAATCAAGATAGTGTGCACATCTTTTAAGGAAACAATGAAACCAAAACTTATTCATCTCTTTCAATTTCACACATAAATGAACTTTATACATTTTACACTGTAAATACATTTCAAATGAATTCTATGTTTTTTAACTGAATGAACTTTGTGGCTCTTTTAACTTATTTACATACAAAATCACTCATTTTTTAAACATTTATGAAATCTGATTGTCTTTTTATGCCTTTTAAATGTCTTTTATGCATGTGTCTAATTGGACAGGGCTACACAAATAATGCAAATATAAGAGGGGCCGCACCTTACATTTCTTTAACGTACGTTCCCATTCCGCCATATAGATATCCGCGTAGGCCGGTGCATATTTACGGCCCATAGCGCACCCACATACCTGCAAATACCATTTGTCGTTGAAGATAAAGTCATTTCTCGTTAGAGTAAGATGAAGTAACTGACATATTTCACCATCAGGACGATTGGGATCCGGACTTTCAAAGAAGACTTTTCTAACCGCCTGTAAACCCAATTGTGTATCAATGTTTGTATAAAGTGATTCTATGTCAATAGAAAACAGAAACACATCCTCTGGAACAATCAATTGTTGAAGTTTTGAAACAAATTGATAAGTATCCTTAATGTAACTAGGGTGTTTCTTAGAAAGCGGGTTGATATAGAAATCAATGAATTCAGCAACTCTATAAGTTTCGGATCCACAATCACTTACAGTGGGTCGACCCGATGGGATTCTATGCGGAATAGTCCAAGAACTGGATGGTTTATGGATTTTAGGAAGGAGAAGTATCGAGGACGTGGCGGGTCCGGACCTAACAGAAATTGCATTTGTTTAAAAGAGATACACTTTTTGAAATACAAGGATTGAATAATTGCTTTAATCAGACCTTTGGTTACTGGCTGCAAAGGAACCTGAAGAGGAATATAATATTTAAGATTGTGTAGCTGTCTCTCTGCTTCTACTAAGTAATCGTGTCGATCCTGTAAAACTACCTGACCTCCTTTGTCTGCGGGTTTAATGATAATATCCCTTCTTCTACTCAGGTTTCTAAGAGCTTTTTTTTGGGTTTCCATAATAGGTGGACGTGCCTGAGGGATAGACAGAGTGGATAACAAGTCTCGATCTTTCTTAATACAATCCTGTAATGGGATGGAAAGAGGATTAGGGTTAGGGTTTAGGGTTAGGGTTAGGGTTTGGTCCTGACATTGTGATCATCTATCAATGTTTATAACAATAGCTACACGTGTTATAATGGCATTAAAATGCTTTATAAATGTACTTATGTTTTAACAGGGGGGCTTCAAGTAAAGTGTTCCCGATGTTTTGTTTACATTATCATCATAAAGTTAATAATCCGACTTATTGCCTAAGCAATGGTAAGAGCCTGCAGTATTTACATGTGGATAGTTGTTTGGAGTGCTTGGTGAATGTGGCAGTGTACATCTGACATTAGAGGATGGAAAATGAGAATAGAATTTGATATGTTGGTGATGTTGACCTCTCTGACACGACCTATCCTTTATGAATCACATTAAAAGCTGTTGATTTCACTTTTGTGTGTGGATTTATGTGACACACCTGAGCAGACATGTTGAAACTTGTCTAGGCGTGCATGGGTTTGAAAAGTTACTTCTTTAATCACGTCTGTAAAAGAGCACAGGCGCACACTTTAGCACTGCCATGCATTCACACTAGTACTACCCTGAGCAATGTGCATCCCAAGGACCCCTGCTGGTGCCTTAGCTGCCCCCAAAAGTGCCTGTTCACTTGAACCCGCTCAGTAATCCACACAACCTGTTTCCTTGTAGTACCCTCAACAAGGTGGATTAACTAAACATCACAATTTAACAATGTAAGTATACAGAAATTGAAACAACAAAATATAAATAAAATATGGGGGTGTCCACTGTTCCACACAGACACTGCTGTGGCTCTCACATTTATCATGTGTAAGACAAAACAAAATGAATATATTTACGTAACTGTCATTCTGCATAATACATTATGATGATATTTCAGGATGCTGAAAGATAAAACAAAAGCTGGCCTGAATATCAGCATGGAGTGGACTCTGTGACAGACAGAAGATTTCACAGTATTTATTAGAATTTGATCAAATAAACAATAAGACAACAAAAACCAAAACTGGACAGTTTACAAAAAATATCGTCAAAACCATCAAAACATGTCTATTATAATGTAATTTTCCTTTTGGTTTCACGATTATCATATTCATAAAACAGAGCAAGTAAAACTGTGACAAGATAGAAAGCAATTCCAGATATCCAAAAAATGCACAAAATAAAATAATATACTGTTCAATTTACCCCGTGTACCCCGCCGTCGCCCACAGCAGCTGGGATCGGCTCCAGCCACCCGCGACCCCGAAAGGGAGCAGCGGCAGAAAATGAATGAATGAATGAATGAATGAATGAATGAATGTTCAATTTAAGAGAACTATGAAATAAAATACACATTGTGCAAATGAAAAGTATCAACAGTCAATGGCATTAAGAATTCTTCTGTACAGTGCTCATCATATTTTTCAATAATTCAGGACCATGATGCTCTGATGACTGATTCTATATTGCTTCTGTGTGTGAGTTTATTATCTGGTGGAGAGAACATTTCTGTCTTCAGCTGGAGGAAACTTCCATTTCACTGTCATGCACACCCTGAGCTGCTTCACTCAGTATGGTGATCACTGTTGATATTGTGGCATCAGGATCCAACAGTTTCACCAAAGGCACATTCACACCTCTCTCCTGAAAGATCAGATTTTGCAGAGTCATGGCCTGCATGGAGTCAATGCCCAAGGAGGACAGATTTGTGTCATCTCCCAGCTCACCCTGCTCCAGGCCTATGGTCTCACTTAGCAGAGAGATCACATAGAGTTTTGGTGAGACATCAGTTTTTTTATCTTCCCACTCCATCTCTTCCGATTTTTGGAAAACCTCCTCAACTAATGCTGACAGACGCATTTTCAGGGCTCTATTTTGAGAGAGGATGTTATTGCGGATGTTCCTGAAATGAAACCTGCACACAGCTTGTTGGGGTCGGTTGAGCACAAGACATTGCTCCAAGCTTGTATGAACCTCAGCCACACCTAAAACCATTATGCCTTTGGCCTCCAGAAATCGCTGGAAATGTGTTTTGTTCAAAAGCAAGCCAAGGTTCATGGCACCCCAGTTGATAGACTGTCCAGGCAGCCCAAGCTTGCGCCTGTACTGACAAAACAGGTCTAAAAAAGTATTGGCTGCTGCATAGTTTGTTTGGGATGCATTTCCCAGAAAAGCAGAGATGGAGGAGTAGCACACAAAATAGTCCAACTCGCACTTCTGCGTTGCATGATGCAGATTCAGGACACCATTGACTTTGGGTCTAAAAACCTCCTCGTACAGAGATCTGTCAAGAGTTTCAATCGGCCCATCACGCAAGACAACTGCACTGTGAAACACCCCCCTAATCGGACAACTGGGAAACTTAAGGTTGATGGCAGAAATAACCTTGTGCACATGCTCAGAAACAGATATGTCACACTCCATGCTGGTGATGCTGTTGCCACACCGTTTCTCCACGTTGAGTATCTCTTGCTGTACATCAGGTTTTGGTTTGCTCCTTGAGAGTATTACGATGTACTCACCGCCTCTTTGAGAAATGAACTTGACAGTTTGAAAGCTCAGACCGGAAAGACCACCTGAGACTATATACACGGCTCTCTTTCGAAAAAGCAGTGTGTTTGTTGGCAACAGTGGAATGGCAGACAGCTTCCGGTCATCAGCCTTTCCGAGAGTCACTACAGCCAGTTTCTTTGCGCTAAAGTATGACTGTGGTTTCTCTGAATCAAGGCATCTGCTTCCAGACTTTTCACACTGAAAAGTATAGTTTCGAAGTGCAAACTTCCTGTCGAAATTCAGGGACCTCAACCAGTGTTGAATGTGTGGCTTGTGTGCTCTCAGGTATCCCTTTTGGAAGATAACTGATACCTGGATTGTCTGTACATGAACACTGTCCTTAAAGCTTTCAATCACTTCCTGAGTTTTCACACCCTCCGTTGGACATTCACAGACGATCACAACATGTTGAATGCCTGGAAATGTCGAAACTTTAGCAGTCAGGGATTCATCCAACGGAGGCAAGATGACACATGCCTCCATTTGCTCCATGTGCCTGACATCGAAAAAAGAGTCATTGCACTGTGTGCTAACTGTTACATTCCAGCCAGATTTGATACAAGCACATGTCAAAACCTTCACCAGAGCAGAATTACGCACTGAGCAAAGGATCCCTAAATTATGTTTGGCTCTTGGCAATGCTCGATGAACAATCTCCCATGTGAGGACAAAGTGAGAAACATTTGGTGTTTTTTCAAGATACGGGAACCTTTTGGTGCGGTAACAAACATCTTGTGGGACTCTCACCTTACTAGTAGCCACCACAGGATAACATACAGCAACACGGTCTCCAACTTTCAGTTTCCTCACATCTTTTCCCACTGCCGTAACAGTCCCACTGAAGTCAAGAGCAAGCAGCTTGTGTTTCTGAGATGAATGCTTGTTCCAGTACAATGTCTGACCAAATTTTAGATGTGAGGCACTGACAGGGAAATAATCAGATGTATGGACACACAGTTTCCTTGGTTGGATTTCCACCGATGTCTCACTCATTTCCTTGGCATCCAGTTCAAAGCGAATGGCACTGAGTTGAGTCATATTGCATGCATCATTTGTTTGAAAGACACATGTTTCAGGCATTGAAGAGTTGTAATGGCCCTCTGAACTGTCAGTAGTTTCTGGAGGGGTACGGACAACGGAGGGCTTCAATATCTGCCCATCTTTTACCACTAACTCTGGGTAGCTGCTGCAAGGATATGACCTGAGGACCTCAGACAGTGCCTTGATGTCCTTGGCAGAGACAGTGCTTATATCAATGAGCTGAAAAGAAAGCTCTGGTATCTCCGCAGCGAAAGATCTTGTCATCCCAACCAGAGCAAAACCTGGATTTATGTGGTCTGCGGTGATGTCAGATGAGCAATACGTTACTGCTCTAATTGAGTTTGGGAAATGGATTTGTTTCAGCTGAAGAACAATTTGGCGGAAAACCTCACAGCAGCTTGTCAAGTTCTGAAGAACAACATCAGCGCCATGTGAAGTGAGGTCTTCTTTTCCCCAGAGAAACAAGACCTCATCAAAGTTGTTCTCAATATCTGTGATGTTGAGATTTTCCAACAGAGAAGGAAACCCACTGCTCAAGATTTGTTCTGCATGTGTGAATGATATATATCTGGAATTCGAATCCAGATGCTGTTGCAAACCTTGAGCAATCCCAATAGGGTCACCGAAGACCAGGGCCTTTGGACGAGGAGCAGGACTGAAACCAGGGATTACACTGTAGACATTGTGGTAGAAATACTCTTCAACAACATGAGAGTGGCTACCAAGGTATTTGATCATCACATGCTTAACCTCAACCAACACTCTCCCCTCCCTGTCTGCAAAGCAACCACAGACCTCAAAGTGATCAGTGCCCACATCAGTGGCTCGTAAATAAACAATCATCTCCTTTTGCAAGGGTTCAAACACCTTCAGACTTCCTATTTTGGCAGGAAATCCTGGTCTACCAGCAAAGATGTGTTCAACTGTAACTGGAAGAAGCTGCATCAGATAATCCAACACAACGGGATGAATGTGGTAATCATAGAATTGAGACATCAGTTCCTCAGGGACTGAGATGGGTGCAAAAGCCTCCTTCAGTTCTTCCCCATAATGTATGTCTGCTTTATTTTGGAATACATCCCCATATTGGAAGCCCGCCTGAGAGAGATAACCATACAACTCCTTAAAGCTCACAACAGATGTGCATCGTTTCTGGATGGAGGTCAGTGAAATGCATGACTCCTCAAGCAGCCTCTCTTCATTCAAAACGACAGTGCCTGATGCATACACAGCAGAAGGGGAAAGTACAGTGAATCTGGTTTCTTGATCTTTTTGTTCAAGTTGCACTTTGAGTTCAGGAGATTTGTGACTCAACACAAATGGGTTGTGAAAACTGACACTCAGCTGGACGAAATTGAGGGGCACTTTTGGTTTTGCAGCTGCCATGAATGCAGCTAAACCCACCTCAGCATAGAAAGCACCAGGGATGATGGGTATCCCATTGTGCTTGTGCTCTGTCAAGTAGGAAGAGGATTCAGACTTCAGATCACAAGTGAAAATGTTGCTTCCACTTCCTGTCTGATGGAGCACTGGGTGGTCACTTTGTGTATTTGTCTGTGCTGCTCCAATGATAACATCTCTGTGTGAACAATCAAACTGGTATCGTGGGAAAGACAGTGGCATCGTCTCATAGCCCCTGTAGAAAGTGTTCCAGTCTACTGGAGCACCGAGTTGAAAAAGCTGAGAAACAACAGACCTGACTGATTCATGATCTTTCTTTGGCATCACAGAGGCAAGAACAGCTGTGCCATTTCCCAGAGTTTCCACGATGTTTCTTTGCAGTGCCCTTCTTGGCCCTATCTCTACAAAGACCACGCTCCTCTTATCTTTAGCTACTGACCTCACTGCCTGCTCAAAAGCCACTGGCTCACGAATGTTTCGGGCCCAGTACTTGCCTGTGCAGAAATCTCCCTGCTGAACTTCCTTGCCTGTTACTGTTGAAAACAGCTCTGCGTTAAGCTCATTCATATGCAAGGAGCCAATTGCTTTTTGAATATCTGATAGGATCGGGTCCATCATGTGGCTGTGGTAGGCAGTGGGAACATCAAGCAGGCGGAGGAACAGATTTGAACCGATAGCTGAGTTACTGAGCTCCTTCTGGACGTTCTCAATTGCACTTGCATCACCAGAAAGGGTGCAAGACTGAGGACTGTTGAAAGCAGCGACACAAACTTTACCAGCATAGGGAAGAAGAAAAGATGATACCTCTGAAACAGGCATGTTGCTGACCACAAGCATCGTCCCTCCTGTGACTTTCCTCTGGAGAGTGCTCCGGAAATATATGACTTTCACTGCATCTTCAAGAGACAAGAGGCCAGAACAGTGAGCAGCTGCAACTTCACCAACAGAGTGCCCAAGAACTGCATCAGGCTTCACCCCCCAGTGCTTCAGTAAGGTGGAAATCCCCACCTGGATGGCAAAGAGAAGAGGCTGAATAACATCTGGATTGTTGAAGTCACGACTCTCAGTCTCACTCTCAAGTGTGTTCAGAATGTGAAGACTGCCCAGACTTTGGAAACACAGCGAAATCTCAGCAATCTTTTCTCTGAACACAGGCTCTTTTTCCAGGAGCTGCTTGCACATACCGTGGTAAGTGAGACCATTACCACAGAAGACAAAAACCAACTTGGAATCTAAGGTGGCTGGGGTGACATTTTTTCCAACAGAAGCTCTCAGTTTCTCTTTAAGGTCAGTAATACACGATGCCTCAATGACTTTTCTGAATTTATGCTTGTGGTGGCTTCTCCTGCAGGCTGATGTGTAACACAATGGCTGCAGGTGAACTTCCTCATCTGCCTCCAGCTGTTTGATGGTGTCTTCCATAGTCATAGAAAGGGACTTCAATGAATTGGCTGACATGACAAAATAGTTCACTTGCCTTTCATCAATTTTTTGCTCAGCACATGGTTGCATGTGCTGTGTGACAATGGCGTGTGCATTTGTCCCTCCAAAGCCAAAGTTGTTTACTCCAGCAGTTCTTACTCTACTTGTTTTCCACTTTTCTGTTTTTTGGGGAATTTTGATGTTCAACGATTTGGCATCTACACTGGAACTGTCATCAGAGTAGAAAACTGAGGGAACAATGGTCTTATGCTTCATCATCAGGAGAACCTTGATGAGTCCGGCCACTCCAGCTGCAGATTCAGTGTGTCCAATGTTGCTCTTCACAGAGCCAACCCACAGTGGCTTTGAACTAGGAGGTCTGGCTTTAGCAATGACATTTGAAATGCTCCCTGCCTCTGTTGGGTCTCCAGCTGGAGTTCCTGTCCCATGTGCTTCTATATACTGGACATTTTCCAGGTCGGAAACTGAATAGACCCTTCTGAGCAGCTCCTCTTGTTGTGTCATGGAGGGCTTGGTGATTGGAGTGACAGAGTGTCCATCTTGGTTTACTGCTGTTTTACTGATGACACCCCAGATATTATCACGGTCTTGGAGAGCCTGGGAAGAAATATCATGGCAAAAATCAAGCTGAAAGTAACATAACAACTGTTACTGTTTAGTTTTTTTTTTGTATATTCACACCTTTTTAAGGGGCTTCAGGAGAACAACCCCACAGCCCTCCCCTCTGCCGTAGCCATCTGCTCCTCTGGAGAAAGGTTTGCTGGTGCCATCAGGGGAGATCATCCTGGCCTTGCTGAGTGCAACAAATAGTCTTGGATCAATAATGCAGCTGACTCCTCCACATACAGCCATCTCAGAGTCACCTGAAGAGAGAGAAGAATCCTTTTCCTCAAAAATGCTTGATGTCATGCTGTCAGTAATCTACTCCGCTGCTGGAGTGACTTTCACTCCAAGTTTGAGTTTCGTCAGACGATATACTGACCGAGTTTAATGGATTGGCAGGCAAGATGCAGCGCAACAAGAGATGATGAACAGGCACAGTCTATGGACAGCGAGGGTCCAGTAAAGTTGAAGATGTAGGAGACTCTGTTTGCTGCAATGCTCATAGCAAACCCTGTGCCTGTCCAGTGGTTGATCACACTCGGATGTACCTGTGCTGCGTTTGTTTCATAATCTCTGTTCATTATGCCTACAACAGAAAACAATGGAAAACATTTATTTCCTGATCATTTTTGACTTCACATATAATCCAAATTAATTTCATTGTTCTCTGAGAACATCTTGTCATTGTCTTACCAAAAAACACTCCTGTCCTTGTTCCACTGGCCTTCTCCATTGGAATGCCTGCATTCTCGAAAGCTCGGTATACACACTGCAGGAGCTGTTTTTGTTGGGGATCCATTTGTTGCACTTCACTGTCACTGATACCGAAAAACCTGTGGTCGAACTCATTGTACCTACAAATGTCCAGAAAACAATATATTAACTTTTTGTGTTGTGGATTTTTGAAATTCACCATAAATATTTATCTGCGCAGAGCAGGGGTCCAAGTAACTGATTGCAAATATTAATATTGTTGTAATAAGTAGCTTTTTTGTTGATTTGTTTCAAGTATGTA
Organism: Salarias fasciatus; assembly: GCF_902148845.1. Classification (NCBI taxonomy): domain Eukaryota; kingdom Metazoa; phylum Chordata; class Actinopteri; order Blenniiformes; family Blenniidae; genus Salarias; species Salarias fasciatus. The sequence continues at coordinate 289,519 of NW_021941397.1, read as the reverse complement.
ATCGTACAAATTTTAATTACAGTTTAATGTGTGCATTTCTCAGCTTCACTTCTAATAAATCCATAAATTATTACTGAGTAAAGTAATGAATTGAAATAATTTTTTAAAGGTTTTGATGTTTTTGCTTTCAGTAAGTTCACTCTGTTAAAGCGACACTAAGGAACTTTTCAACCTTAATAAAACATTTTAATATCTTTTGTGATGATACATCGATTTACAACTAGTTGAATGACCCTCTGTCACGGGCTGAGGGCGTCAGTATTGCTTTGACTTGGACTGAGCAGCTGTGACGAGGGTGGTAGGAACCCTGCACACTAAAAAACTCCAAATGTGCGGACTGCTTTGCGGCATGTGTCACATCATGAGATAACATTGTTTACCCACCATTAGATTCATTACTTCGTCGCTATCAATCCTTCACACAGCCACTGGAAACAAATGTAGGCGAGTTCAGTCCGACAGCATGCCACCAGGAGCAGCATTTTACTACGCCACGTGCTAGGCCTCATGGGAACTGTAGTATTCGGTCAGGCAAAACACTACCGCTTTTGTCCACTGGCGCGGCCAAAATCAACCAAAACTGAAAGTTCCTTCGTGTTGCTTTAACTGAGAAAGATAAAACATGCTCCTTTGTGTTTGTCTGAGACACATGACTTGTATGCATAAATCCTATATGCAGTCTAAAGTCAATAAAAAGTAATAAACACTTTACAGGTGAAATACTTAAAAAATATTCTCATGAATGATAGAAACTTCTGAAAACTCCAATGAGAACATGCACTATATTATGTTAAACATAATCTGTTTCCTGTCAGAGTTTAAAGACGTACCCATCAATGAGGGCAGCCTTGGCTGTGCGGGATTTTCCCGCCTTGTTGTCATCTGGGTCATACCAGCTGGATACGTCAAACCTCTCTTTGGGAATTTGCACAGCACAGTTTTTCCCCTCCAGTAGAACTTTCCAGAAGTTGTCGAGCCCCTCCCCTGCAAAAGAGCATGATTTAGTTTGAACAAAATTTAAACATGACTATCCATTCAGAAAAAAGGACATTATTCATTATTCAGACTCAGTGGTACCAGAGAGATTTTGTCCTTGACTTTTGAGCCATTCTGAAGATCCATGAAGGGTCTAGCAGCCTTGTTCATGGGACTGCATGTACAGGTGCTCATCAAAAAATTAGAATATCATGAAAAAGTTGATTTATTTCATTTATACCATTCAAAAAGTGAAACTTGTCTAAAGTATACATTCATTCTACACAGATTGATATATTTCAAGTGTTTATTTATTCTATTTTTGATGATTAGAACTGAAACCTAATAAAAAAAAAAACCCCAAAGTCACTATCTCAGAAAATCAGAATAATACTTAAGACTATACAAAAAAAAGTTGTAGAAATGCTGGCCAACCGAAAAGTATAAACATGAAAACTATGTACATGTACAGCACTCAGTTCTTAGTTCGGGCTCCTTTTGCCTGAATGACTGCAGCAACACGACGTGGCATGGAGTCGATCAGTGTGTCTGCTCAGGTGTTATGATAGCCCAGATTGCTCTGAAAGTGGCATTCAGCTCTTCTGCATTGCTGGGTCTGGGGTATCGCTTCTTGCTCTTCACAATACCCCATAGATTTTCTATTGGGTTAAGGTCAGGCGAGTTTGCTGGCCAGTCAAGAAAATTAATACTTAAACCAGGTACTGATAGCTTTGGCACTGTGTGCAGGGGCCAAGACCTGTTCGAAAATGAAATATGCATCTCCATAAAACTGCTCAGCAGCAGGAAGCAGGAAGAGCTCTAAAACTTCCTGGTAGACGGCTGTGTTGACCTTGGACTTCAGGAAACACAAAGGACCAATGAATGGTATTGAATGGTATTACTGAAATAAACCAAGTTTTTCATGATATTCTATTTTTTTTTTAACGAGCACCTGTAAGGATTAGTTTGATAATGAAAAGTGTATTTCACTTTTCCTGTTGAAATGTCTTGATTTGAATCAGTGATTTAGAAGACTGAGTGACGATTTGGTCTTATCAATCCTGTCTCAAGTGAACACACTGTCAAAATGCTTAGTTTCACATAAAAATTGTACTTTTTTTCTTGATATACATAGTGTAATGGTCACAGAAACAGACACATTCCTCTGTAATTACATTTACATTACACATTCAATAAACAACCACACAGAAAAAGTTTTTTTTTTTTTCAAAAAACTGATTTAAAAAGCAAAACTTCCTCATGTTTTAGATTCATCAGAACACACTCTAAATATTTAAAATCTTTACAGTTGGTGTCTTCTTCATTTTACTGCAATTAAAAAAAAAAACATTATCTCAGAATATATTAATGTTTTTCCCAATTTTATTTTCACTTGAGATCACAATGATCTTCTCTGAAATGTGAAAAAAAAAATATGATTTTTTTTTTGTTTATATATCGTGACTGTAGATATGACTGACAAAACAATTTAGTTGTCAATGATATTCAATATTTTGTTTTTCAATGTAAATTAGGGCCAGTATGGTGGTAGCACATTAGAGCACCTACTTCACATCAAGAATATTGAAGTTATATGAAGTTTGACTCCAGTTATCACTGTGCACGGTTTTCCTCTGATTTCCTGTTAGCTTGGAGTTCTGCTTACCTCCTGGAAAGTTACATCCAATTCCCACCACAGCAATACCATCATCAGCTTCTTCCATCATGACAGAACGTCACTGAGGAAAACAGTAAAAAATGAAAAATACTCTCTGCGTCTTCACAGTCATGATAATCATCCAGGTAATCGTAGGCTGCAGCAGAGCAGAAATAAGGCTCAAGAAAAGTAGTGTAATTAGATTAGTAACAGTTGAGTAAAGCAGCAGCGTTTCCTTACCTCCATCCTGCTTTCAGGTTCCCTGAGTGCTGGTATCGCTTCAGGACCTGCAAATGATTCTTATAGTCAGCTTCTCTTCTTTATTAAACATTTATGATAGATTGTACACGTGTCTATGGAGATGAATTACTCCAGTGCACGGCATTTATGGCATCTGGGAAATCATAAGTAGAGGTTTCATAAGTGAGTTATATGACAGAGGTCAGGTCCATTAAAGTCTGTCAACAATTTTTTTTTTAACCAATTTCCAATCCTGTCACATTTTCACATGTGATATACAAAAATGCAGCATATTTTCCATCCGTTGGAAAAAAAAAATTGATGTTGTGATTAAAACATTAGAGGTAAACGGTTAAGAAAGAAAGAGACAGAGAAAAAAATGCAATCTTGAACTCAATCTATAGTTTTCACATGACTTTACAGCTTCTATTATACAATCTGGCCCTTTGATCACAAGATGCAACAATGCACATGTGTTATCTTACGATAACACTGGGAGAATTCCTGTCACTGACAGTGGAGCAAAGTATCAAGATGAACAAATAGAATCTGATGAAAACATGTTGAATAAGAATACTGCACATTCAAGATCATTTGACCATTTTCTGTTCTCCAGTGTAAATTCAATTCAATTCAATTCTGCTTTATTTATGAAGTGCCAATTACAACATAGTCATTTCTAAACACTTTTACAGAGGAAACCCAACAGATCCATATAAGCATGCATAAGCGACTGTGGAAAGGAAAAACTTCCTTTAACAGGAAGAAACCTTTGCAGAACCAGGCTCAGAGGTGGCAGTTTTCTGCTTTTCCAATTGGGGTGAGGGGACAGAAAGAGAAGGACATAGAACAGACAATTTCTTGTATCTACATACATTTCATGTATAAACAGAGACTAGGCCGCAAGCAATCATCAGTGACACGTAGTACTCTAATGAAATTACATTGAAACGAGAGAAAGGAGCAGAACTGGGGGCCGGTTCCACATGGTAGGAGCCCGGGGTTAAGTAAACGCTTACACCCACTGGGTCTGGGTTATCTTTATCAATCAATGGATCAAATGTTTTGATTGATGTCAGATTAGAAACTGATTGCATTCATTGAGTCCAGGTTGTCTCATTAGATCAATGGATCAGCCGCGATTGATGCTCTGTATGTGATCCCTCACTCACGGCTCCAGTACGCCTAAGAGACAGCCTCTTCGTCCAGGGTTTTGGTGTTCTGACTTTTTAGTCTTCCATAGTGGAATGGACCATCAATCCCAGAGAGGGAGAGAGAGAGAGGGAAAAAGAATTAGCAGAGAGATCATTTTATTTTCATTTACCGTATTTTACGCACTATAAGGCGCACGTAAAAGCCTGTAATTTTCTCAAAATCCAACAGAGCGCCTTATAATTCGATGCGCCTTTTTTGTGGGAATCACGGTAATCACCCTGATCACATGAGCAAACAACCCCTGCTTGCTAAGCTGCTAAGCTAGCTAGTTTAAACAGAATGGAACACATGAAGCTTCAGGCACATTCTCCGCTCTCCCAAACGCGGAGCATGGCACGCGGCTGCACAGCTGGCTGACGTGGGAAGTGGCTGGATGCCGGGCGGCAGCCTGCACGCTGCGACTCCGAGAACGGCCGACCCCCGCCCGGCAGCCCGCCCGCCGGGATCCCGGGAGCGGCGGGACGGTGGGGCACTTCACTCAGGAGACCGCAGCTGGCTGAACCCCGGTGACCAAGCGAGTTAGACCAGTCGTGGCCGCGCTCTGAGCTGCACATCCGTGAAGAGGAGTGAATCTCAGTCAAACTCGCTCTGATATGTCGCTTTACTCACACATTTCAACTGAGAATGTAACCACCTACACTGCCAATATGTATTTTGCTCATACTATTCTATACATCCTATGCGCCTTAAAATGTGGTGCGCCCCATGTATGAATTTTTTTTTTTAATAAAAGTCATTCATTGACTGTGCGCCTATTAATCCAGTGAGCCTTATAGTGCCGAAAATACGGTAAGTGAACATGAGTTCACAGATTTGCACAATCAATACACGACTCCATCAAGGTCATTTCCCAACACCACCTCACAGAAAAGTTACATAACAGCTCCTGAAATACAAGATAGGGAGAGGGAGAGACGGGGAGGGAGAGAAAGCGAGAGAGAGCTAGCAAGCAAGCTCCCGGCTTAAAGGGAAAGCCTGAACCAGCTCTAACTGTAAGCTTTATTGAAAATTAATGTCTTAAGCCCAGTCTTGAAAGCAGAGACTGTGTCAGCCTCCCTTACAGACACTGGGAGCTGGTTCCACATAACAGGAGCCTGATAGCTAAAAGCTCTACCTCCTGTTCTACTTTTTGAGAACCTCGGAACCTCCAGCAGACCAGCACTCTGAGAACGAAGCGTTCTCCTGGGACAGTATGGGACTAATAGCTGTTTAAGATATGATGGGGCCTGATTGTTCAGGGCTTTATAGGTTAAGAGGAGGATTTTGAATTCTATTCTAGATTTAACAGGAAGCCAGTGAAGGGAAGCTAATATTGGGGTGATATGATCTCTCCTACTGGTTCTTGTGAGAACTCTTGCTGCAGCATTTTGAATGAGTTGGAGATTTTTAAGGCAGTTATTGGAGCCCCCTGATAACAAGAAATTACAGTAGTCTACTCTGGAGGCAACAAATGCATGGATTAATTTCTCAGCATTGCTTTGAGTCAGCATGTTCCTAATTTTAGAAATATTACGCAGGAGGAGTAGAAAGATGTGTAACACAATGACTTTAGGTGACCTCCGCAAAGAAGGAGGTCTGGCAGACCTGTTTAATGTGGGAGTTGAAGGGTAAGTCCTGGTCAAAGGTCACTCCCAGATTCCTCACAGTGTTACTGGGGGTTAAAGCAACACCATCCAGGGTCACTATTTGTTTTAATAATTTTTCCCACAGGTGTTTTGGGCTGAATAAAATAAATTCTGCTAAAAGAAAGGCAAATGAGTGACAATCTGAGTAACTGTCTTGTTTCTTTCTTGGCTGCATTCATTTTAAAATCGACTTATTATGCTATTTTTCAGTCACATCATATAGGTCACGGACGCCCAAAAACATAGTATATAAGTTTGTTTGCCCCAAATTTGTCCTATGTTCAGAGTTTGAGCGGTCTAAAAAGTGGCTCTGAGGAGCCCTCTTCAGAACAGCCTGTTTTTGACAGCCTACTTTCTGTGATGAACTTGAACGCATCTGGTCACGCCTACCTCATAAATTCACTGTCGTTGAGAAAGCACCTTACAGGAGGTGACACCGGAAGTTTAAAAATAAAACACAATGCACGACCTCATGGACGTAAAGTTTTTCCTATATGTTGTTATTAAGCCGCCTTGGGAGGCACGACAATCAGCTCAACAGGGTCCCAGACAGTAGCAAATGCGGAAATTACCATTTTAATATAGAATAAACCATACAAAAGTAACTATTGGATAAAGAAAAGCACTCATTGGAGATCGAAACATAAACCATGAACTCATCCTTGCTGGAAGTACTATAAATTACAGATCAATGTGGCTGGGATGAGCAGAGCGACCTTGCGTAAACGAAATGAGGTGTTTTTTTTTTTTTTCTGTTTATATCATGTGTTGTTCGTGTGATATCGAGAGCACGAGAGCCTCTCAGAGGAACAGCCCTCCCCATGACCCACCTGAAGACGGTGGATGAGCTGACTTTATAACACTGGCGATGGATAAAATATACAGCCGAAATGAGGGACCTCTCCAGGGGCCGGCCAAAGGCTGGATCCTCTTCTGGGGGGGAGTGGTGTTCCTCTTCCTGACGTCAGAAAGAGGAAGATTTCAGAACCGCGTGTTTGAGTGTATATTTTCTTAAAAGTGGAGTGCACAATTGAGGGAGGTGACTGAATTTTTCACTTCTGGGGGATCATACAGAGGCTCTGGGAGGCAAGATGACTGTAAAGACACCTTTTTAAAGTGAATTTTGCATAATATGACTCCTTTAAGGCTGTCACTTTAATGCAATAATTAGATTAATAAATTAGACCGCAAATTAACACATAAAAAAATTAATCTAAGATTTTCCATTGCACAATACAGTCAGCATGCTGATGCATAATGCCCCCTTTAAGATCGAACTTCGATTTTTTTGCAACTTTTCTACATCATCAAATCTCCACCCCTTCAGTTCCGTGTTCATTCTTGGGAAGAGACAGAAGCCGCAAGGTGCTAAAGGCCTCAGTATGCTCCCCGTCGCCGCGACGGCGTTCCTACGACATCTACGCCATAGCCCTACGTCGGGCTACGCCGGGGCTTGACGTGCACCTCCCGAAAATCGTGACTTCGGGCCGAGGCAACGCGTGGTGACGTGGACGTCGAGGGCTGTGATTAATCCGCTTTCGCGTTGTTTATAGAATGAAGCAGAACTCACCCCGAATGCTTTTCTGATCCGAACAGTGCTTCGGGAGAAATTTAGATCCAAAATTGAGTGGCGCACATCCCTATACTGTTAGCAGTGTTAGCACTGTTAGCAGACGGGGCTATGTGTATAGCCGCTCCTAAAATGGCTTTAATCGTCCAAAAGCTAATTAGTTTCACCAATATTTCATCATGGTCCGCTCACGCCACTCCTCCACGACAGCCCCGTGTCGCCAGATATGTCATATATGTAGATATATGTTCGGTAAATGTACGCCTGTCTAGATATGTACGTCTACAAATCTATGTCTATAGATCTATGTCTAGGTAAAGCCGGAGCTACGGAAGCCGCATTGTTGTTTTGACTGCCTAGTGGCTTGGCGGTGAAATTGCGGAGGAGGGTGTTCCCTTGACGCAGAAGCAAGATATGTTCAGTAGCGGCGTAGGGTTGCCGGCGTAGGGTTGCCGGCGTAGGAACGCCGTCGTGGTGACGGGGGAGCATACTGAGGCCTTAAATCGAGGGGATACGGCGGATGGAGCAGCAGGGCCATGTCGTTTTTCATCAGGAACTGTTTTACGCGCAGAGCCCTGTGCGTAAAACACTTCCCACTCTCCCACAGCGCTGGCCGCTTCAGCCTGACCGCCTCCCGGAGCCGCAGCAGCAGGGATGATCTTCCCAAACAGCCTCCATCTTCCTCCAGCTGCCTTTTCAGCTCCTGGCACATGTCCACGCCAGCCTGTTTCTGCTTCGTGGTTAAGAGGCGCGGGACCATTTTTGCATTTTTCGAAGGAGGGGGCGGGCCTGTAATAACATAAACACTGCCTGTGAGCTGTCTGTGTGTCTTTGGGAGGTGAAATTTTTCAATTATCCTTTTTTTTTTCAGTTGCTATAGCGACATAGCGGCCAAAAGTCTGAAATCATTCTTGTTTTAATTTTATAAACACAGTCCGGTTACTTTCCGGTTCCCCCTCATACATATAAGTGAACATATACACGAGATGGATCACAACTTACATCACTGTCTAAAAACAAAACAAGTCAGTAAATCAAAGCCGCTGGCTCAATGCTAAATATTAATGGAAACGCCATTAACATGCTAACGGTATTAGCATCTGCGTTGAAACTTCAAAACAAACTGGCAAACTCACAAGTATCAATTTCACCTCTATCCTGAACATCAACTAAGTATACTCGAGTACATACAGGCAGATATTTTCGATGCGTTGTTTGAAATGAACCTTAGAAAAACAAACACCAGCCACACTGCTCAGTCTTCTTCTCACACTGCTGTAGGCTTACACTCTGTCCAACTCACTATCTCCCCCTAAGGGGCGACTGAACCACTGCATGCAAGCAGAGGCAGCTCTTGCGTTATTTTAAAGACACACACTGTTAAGCGACTGCCAGTCTCGCGATACCCGGCTTATGTCTGCACAATCGATTCATCCAAGGATTCATGGCAGATTTGTATCGATTGATGAGGCTGATACCGACGCAGCCGCATCGCTCTCTTGTCAAACCGGATATCCGGTCGTATCGGTTTATCTTTCACAACACTAATGACAGCACTAATATATATATATATATATATATATATATATATATATATATATATATATATATATATATATATATATATATATTAGTGCTATATATATATTTTTTTTTCTTTCTTTCTTTTTGAGGTTATTCTGATGGAAATTACAGAATTATGACTGTGCAAGTACTGAACTGTGTGTGTAATATGTAACTTGCGAGAAAATAAAACAACTATCAAGTGAACATTACAAATGATTAGGTAGTGAAATCCAAATAACTGAAATCACGTTTTCTTTTCAACAGTGTGCTATGCTGAAAAATATTGGTTGCAACTTAATACCGAATAAAAAAACAAAAGAGCTGGATATTCTTAATGATTTCAACTGACAGCAATATCCAGTGGGAAAACAATGCCTCTGCCAACGTGATATGATGAACTCACAAAAATTATAGTTACTAAATGTAACTCCAGTTCTACGAGTGTGTGCATGCCCACCTGCGGGCTTCGCTATTGGTACTCTCCCTGGCGCCAGCCAGACACTGAGACAGATCAAAAAAGCTACCGCGCTAATCCCTGGCACACTGCCACGCCCCTCACCAAGGGGATATAAGCAGCACGGCACCACACAACTTTCTTCTTCTGAACAGCCCAGCAGAAATCAGAATCAGAATCAGAATATGTTTATTGTCATCATACTGGTATAACGAAAAAGCTTACGCTTCCACTGGGCGGTGCTGCGGAAGCAGGTCAGCTGGGATTGCAGGTAGGTGGGCACGCACACACTCGTAGAACTGTAGTTATATTTAGTAACAATAATTTCTATTTCGTGTGATGCTTAGCCCACCTACGGGCTCTGCTATCGGTACACTACCAAGCTGAGGCCGTAGGGGTAAATGTACCCCCAGCTGGACAGGTTGACAAGATTGGCGTGAAAAAGGAAGCAAGCAGGCTGAACTATCAGTACCACCACACCAAACCTCCAAGACACCGGCGGCAAGCAGCCTCGCACTGAGGCGCTGACCACAGACGTGTCTGATGACCACTGTAACACAATGGCACACATATGCCGGCCAAGACTCCCAGAGTCACCACGGCAGGCAACAGGACCACACACGGCCTGAATTCCCCCCAGGGAAGCAGCAGCCGGCCAGGTCAAGAACCAGCAGAATTAAGCAACAGAACCCCTGTTTTCACCGAAAAGTGACATGGCCACAGAATCTGCGCACATATCCATCAGACAGGAGTGCACAAAAGTGGATGCAGAGGCCCAAGAGGCAGTCTGGCAGATGTCACCCACTGTGACACCTCTGCACAGAGCCGCAGAAGCGGCCACGCTACGTGTAGAATGACCGCGAACCACTGCAGGAGGCGGGCGGTTCCGTGCCTCATAGGCAGCCACGATAGCGCCACCGACCCAGTGGGCAAGGCGCTGGGAGGACAGCAGGGCACCACACCCCCTGGCTCCAAATCTCACAAACAGCTGGTCCGTAGTATGGAACTCGCTGCAAGCTCAACATAGCAACGCAGAGCCCTGACCGGACACAGTAACCGCAGCCGTGGATCGTCCACAGACGAACCAGGCGAGGAGCAATTTGCCATGGTCCGGATTAACTCTCGACCGAAAGTCCGAAGTGATCACCTTGGGATGAAGAGCCGGGTTAGGCCAAAGACGAACCAGTCCCCCATCCTGGTTAAAGGTCATGTAGGAAGGGTGAACCGACAGGGCGCAGAGATCCCCAACCCCTTTGGCAGAGGCCAGAGCCAAAAGAAGGGCAGCCTTGAAGGAGAGAAAACAGAAGTCTGTCTGCTCCAAAGACTCGAAAGGGGGCCCCCTCAGACCATCCAGCACGGTGTGGAGGTCCCACGGGGGGAACTACATGCCTAGGCAGATGCCTCAACCTACACGCCCCTCGCAGAAAACTGCTTCACCAGCTGGTGGCTGCATGCCAAGAAAAGCCCAAAAACCTTTGTGGCCTGTCGTGATAGCCGATCCACCACCGTGGGAGTGAATGCAGCATGACCGCTATCCAACAAAGTCTGCAGAAATTCCAGAACACTGCCGACAGTGCAGGAGACCGGGTCCATACCCCTGTCCGAGCACCACGACGTGAAGAGGCGCCACCGAGATCTGTAAGCCTTGACAGTAGAGGGGGGCCCTGGCGCTCTGGATGGTGGACACCACAGCTGGGGGGGAGATCTACTCCAACTTGTCTCACCCTGTCAGCATCCAGGCCAGGAGTCTCCTGCCCAAGACGGGTGGGACCGAAGGGCGTCCATCGCCTGAAGTAGGGCATCGGGCTCATCAGGAATCGGCCAAGGATCCCCGATTGCCAGCTGAACCAGGTCCGGGTACCACCTGGTGCTCGGGGTGTCCAGGGCCACCACTATCACGTGGACCCTGGATTGACGCCCTGCACCCTCACCCTGCGCAGCAATGGGGTGAAGAGGCGGGTTGGAGGAAAAGCGTACAGGAGGTCCGGAGGCCAGATCCTGTGCGCAAAAGCGTCTACCCCGAGAGGGGGTTCGTCTGACAACCTGAGCGAGAACCAAAGTGGGCACTGTGCATTCTCTGCACTGGTGAAAAAGGTCCACCGCGAGGGGGCCCGAACCTGTGCCAGAGTCGGGCTGCCACTCGGGGTGACAGGCTCCACTCGTCGGAGAGTGGGTCTCCCCAAGACTGTCTGTCTGCGCCAACATTGAGAACCCCGGGCACATGTCGAGCTCTCAGAGAGGACAGGTGCTGGTCTGCCCACAACAGGATCTCCGCCGCCTAGCAATGCAGGGGGGAGATCTCGTCCCTCCCTGCCTGTTCAGGTAAGCCACCACCATTGTGTTGTCTGACCTGACCAACACATGACTGCCCTGCAGTCTGGGCTGGAAATGGCACCTGCTGCACCGCAGTCATTTCCAGCACATTGAGGTGAGTGGGTGTGGAGTCCCAGACACCGCCCACTGCGAGGTGGCCTAGAGAGCTGCCTGCTGAGCTGGAACGAGCGCGCTCTTGTCAAATCAAATCAAATCAAATCAAGCTTTATTTGTATAGCACTTTTTCACATTAATAAAAACAACGCAAAGTGCTGAACAGTAAAACAATAATAAAAACAAGAGTAAAAACTGCACCATCAATAGGTATACACCACACACACACACACACACACACACACACACACACACACACACACACACACACACACACAAACAGACACTCCCAATTCTTTGTGCACAGCAAAGCAGAGGAGACATGGCATGGCACTAAGCATCATGGGAAAACACTACCAGTGGGGCCGTCCACACCAGGAGAAGGCAAAGGTCATTAATACTGGGGCCCCAGCGCTCGACCGCCGACCCCGTCCAACCAAGGGGAACCCGCACACCGAAGTGTGGAGACCCCCAGGCCAGCCAGGACCAGAGGAGTTGAGCGCAGTGACCCCAGCACCGGACCGGGACGAACTCCCAGTGTGAAGGACCCCGCTCAGTAAACACTGGAGTTAAGCAGCTAAAAACATAAAAAGACATGATACAAAGCTAATAAAAAATAAGTAAGATAAGATTATAAAGTAAAAAGGAAAAATAAGTTAGAACTATATAATAAGAATAGAAGAATAAATAGGATAAGTATATTAAAAATTTAAAAAGACAAAAAGTAAAAATAAAAATGATGGAAATAGGAACTATAAAAGGTCAATTAAAAGCCAGATTAAAAAGGTGTGTTTTCAACCTCCCTTTAAAAATATCAACGGTCTCTGCGGTCCTGAGGTTCTCCGGCAGGCTGTTTCACAGGCAGGGACCGCAATGGCTAAAGGCCGCCTCACCATGGGTCTTGGTTCTGGCCTTTGGAACACACAATAAGGCACTGCCAGAGGACCTCAGGGCCCGCGAGGGTCGATAGGGTAAAAACAGATCAGCTAAATAAGAAGGCACAAGGCCATTAAGACATTTAAAAACTAATAGGAGAACTTTAAAATCGATCCTGAAGCGGACAGGGAGCCAATGCAGCGACTGTAAAACCGGTGTAATGTGGGCCCGCCCCCTGGTCCTCATCAGCATGCGTGCGGCTGAGTTTTGTAATAATTGCAGGTTTGAAATGTTCTTTTTGGGAAGACCAGAGAGCAAGGCATTACAATAATCTAATCTACAGGAGATAAAAGCATGCATTAGGACATCTGTACTGGCCTGAAAGAGAAACGGGCGGACTCTGGCTATATTCTTAAAATGATAAAATCCAGTCTTCATCATTTTTTTAATGTGTGAAATAAAATTTAGCGCAGAGTCAAAAATCACGCCCAGGTTATTCACTGATTGTGCTGGTTTAAAATCCCGTAATTTAGGTCAAATTTTCTCTCTCTGACCTTCGGGACCGATAACTCAAACCTCAGTCTTGTCCTGGTTGAGCTGTAGGAAATTCACTGCCATCCATGGCTTGATGTCTGAAATACAGTTAAAAAGGGTTTCTATTGGCCCTGAGTCATCAGGAGAGACGGCGATGAACAGCTGAGTATCGTCAGCGTAACTATGGAAGCTGATGCCGTGTCTCCTGATGACGTCCCCAAGTGGAAGCATGTAGAGATTAAAAAGTATGGGACCTAAAATTGAACCTTGGGGAACCCCACACCTAATTTCATGGGTTCCTGAGGAACAAGTATCCATACCTACATAAAAACATCAATCTGTGAGATAAGAACTAAACCAGATAAGAACAGTACCAGAGAGGCCCACCAAGTGACTCAATCTATTTATTAAAATGTGATGGTCTACTGTGTCGAAGGCGGCACTTAGGTCCAGTAGAACCAACACTGTGAGTTTTCTGTCATCTGAATTCCACCTGATATCATTTAAAATCTTTAAAGGTGCCTTAAGGAGTTTGCACGTTTTATGCGAAACAGCGCCCCCTGCAGGCCTTGGGCGTAACGCAGCTTAGTGAAAAACTCGTCCCTGTGGCTCCCGTGCACGGAAGAGGGGGACTCCGTCTTCGCTCGTTTAGAAGCGCTCAAGTAAGATTTAAGTTTCTTTTACCTGGTGGAGTCTGTGTGGAGCTGTGGCAATGCTAGAAGCCAGTCTTTTCTTACTTTCTGGAAGATCCTGCTCAGTTGTTGCTCACTAAGCATCTGGCGGAGTAATGGCGGACATAATGAAAACTAACCAGTCGGAGCACGCATTACGTCATTCCTTTCAAATTCTCCCCCCAAAAAATGTGGTGCCAGAACGGCACTGCAACTTTCAAGTGACAATTTAGCGCTGTTACAGGTACTTGTAATGAATATGTCAGGGCACATTGTACACATCATTAAAAATGTGGAACATATTTATGGTGGAAAATAAGTATTTTTAAGGTTGTAAAACTCCTTAATGCACCTTTAAAAGGGCCGTCTCGGTACCGTGGTTCACTCTAAAACCAGACTGATGTCTTTCTAAAACGTTATTGATCATTAAAAAGTCATTGACTTGGTTAAAAACCAGTCTTTCTAAAACTTTACTTAAAAATGGTAAGTTGGATACTGATCTGTAGTTATGAAGAACATTGGGGTCTAAATTGCTCTTCTTCAGAAGGGGCTTCACCACCGCCGTTTTAAAGGCAGTGGGGAAGACATCCGTCTGAAGAGAGCAATTCATGATATTTAAAATCCGTTCCTCAAGGAATCCATAAAGTGATTTAAAAAGTGGTGTGGGAATGGGATCTAAAAGGCAGGTTGTTGATTTTACTTGGGAGAAAACTAGACCAAGAGTCCTCGCATCAACCAGGTCAAAACTGTCCAGTGTTTCCTTCGGCATGGACAACGGTTCAGCTGTGTTCACTGATAAAACCTGTTGGGGTAAAAGACTAGACCTGATGTCCATGATTTTAGTTCTGAATTGTGTTGAATAATTATATTGTATTCTTCATATTATGTTTATCTAGTATTCATTATCTCATGTTATTTAGTATTATTCATATTATGCATGTTTTTGGTAGTGTGTGTACTCATGTGTGGAAAAAACAATGTTTTCTTTCAGGTTTGCCTGCCTGTCATTTTTCATTTTTATGGCAGCCTCTTGGCAGCTGGACAGTTTGCTTTTTTCTAAAGCTAAGACTACAGGTCAATTGCCTCTCTGTCTCCCTCTTGCGCAAATGAGGCTCATTGGACAAGGAATGTGACACTATGTGAGTTGTTGCACAACACCTGGCATTTGGGAAGGATGGATGGAGACTTGATGGAGACTTGATGGAGGCTGATAGGGCCTCCCAAGGGGTCACGGACATTGACCTTTGTAGGGAGGGGGGAAGAGAGTCAATTGAGAAGCAACGAATGGTTTTGAGCAATTGTGTCTTGACGAAGAGTCAATTAAGAAGCAACGAACTCCCACAAAATAGTATAAATAGATGGAGCGGAGAGCGATCGGCGCGTCAGTTCTTTTTGGTCTGCCTGACTGCCGGAGGGTTTTTTTGGAAATAAAGTCCTCTTTTTGCATCCTGACTCCGACTCTGCCTGATTGTTCTGAGGAGAACTACGATTGAAGACTTCAAGAACCAAGTGGATATAATTGAGGATTTTACTTTTTTTCTGGAATATATGTTTGGGGTTTTTCTTTTGCATCGTAGCTGGCCTAGGATACTTTTTAAATAAAAATCCACAACAAGTGGTCTGCAAAGTCTTCACAGAGAGCGTCTGTCGGCTCCTTAAAAGCTTTATTAAAATTAGTGCCAGTTAAAATGTTGAAGGTAGAGAAGAGGAACCGGGGGTTGTCTTTATTGTCTGAAATAGGCTGAGAAAAGTGGGAAATTCGGGCCTGTTTAACTGCATTATGGTAAATTTTGAGTTGTTGACGTAGAATCTGATGATGTACAGTCAACTTGGATTTCCTCCACCTTCTTTCAGCTCTCCTGCAGTTTCTTTTCAGTTTGATGATTTTATCGTTTTTCCTCCACGGGGGTTTGGAATGGCCCTTGATTGTTTTAGTTAAAAGTGGAGCTACTGAGTCCAGGCTGGACTTCAGTTTACTGTTAAAATCGTCAACGATAAAATCACAGGGTGCAGGTAAAATCACCGCAGGAGTGCTCTGTAAAATCTCTTTAAAATCTGCAGCCACTTCAGAAGTAAGGTAGCGTCTCCTCACTGTTCTCACCGGGGCTTCCTGCTGGTTAAAACTGGTGATGTTAAAAAACACACAGTAGTGGCCAGACACAGCCAGGTCAACAACAGAGGACACACTGATGGACAGACCGTGGGTTATAACCAGGTCCAGGGTGTGTCCTCTATTGTGAGTTGGCTGTGTGACATGCTGTTTAAAATCTAAACATTTTAAAAGGTTTAAAAAGCCTCTGGACATAGAGTCTGAGTTATCATCTACGTGTAAGTTAAAATCACCCGTTATTAAAATTCTGTTATATTTAGAATGAATTATTGATAAAAGTTCTGAAAATTCAGTGATAAAAAGACTAGAGTAATGAGGGGGTCTGTACACTGTTAAACACAGGATCGGGGGACTGCTAAAAACAAAGGCGTGGTGCTCGAAAGAGGTAAAACTATTAAAAGCTACAGCACACGCACTCATAAAGTTTTTTTTAAAATGGAAGCAGTCCCTTCACCCCTCTTACCCTGTCTGGCTGAAGATAAAAAGTTAAAACTCGATGGGGAAGCCTCAGTGAGGATAACAGGTGCATCAGTGCCAAGCCATGTCTCAGTTAAAAGCAGACTGTCTAAATTATTGTCTAAAATGAGATCATTAATAATAAAAGATTTGTTTAAGAGAGAGCGCACATTCAGCAGGGCCATATTAATGGTGGTGGGTGGGCTGGATGTGCACTCTCGGTGAAGTTTCACTGTTAAAAGAGTCCTTTTTCGTTTAAAAACAGTCCGGGGGATGTGGTGTCTGGAGGAGGTGATGACAGGGATGCTATGTACAATGTGTGGTGTGTCCGGGGGCAGTGAAGGTGTGTGAGGGGTGTGTGCGGCGTGTGGTGGATGGGGAGGGCTTGCAGGTAGTCAGTCAGCGGGGGATGTGTGGACTGCGTGCTGAATGTTACCCGCTAAAATGGAGCTGCCCAGCGTGCTCGGGTGGAGTCCATCCTGGTGATAAAAAGCTGGGCGGTTCCAGAAAAGATTAAAATTGTCGATGAAATAAAAACTGGAGGCTGTGCAGGAGCGCTGAAACCAGGTGTTAAGGCTGAGCAGTCTGGAGAAGCGTTCAGCACCCCTGGAGAAGGTCAGCAAGGATTTCAGGAAAGACAACAAGGCACAACTGGATGCAATGCAAGAGAATATGAATGGCATCGGCAGGAGAATGGACGAAGCAGAGGAAAGGATTGAATCCATGGAGACACGCGTCCAGTCAACAGAGGAGATGCTAATGGGGCTAGCTAAACTCCACGCTCAGACCGAAGCTAAGCTGATAACCCTGGAGGGACAATCGCGCCGTGATAATGTGAGGATATACGGCGTAGAGGAGGGAGCCGAAAGCAGTTCGCCATCTGTGATTCATTTTGTGACAACTTTACTCGAAAACGGCCTAGGTCTCTCTTCACCATCAGGGCTTGCTATTGAGAGGGCGCACCGGGCACTAGCAGCAAAACCACCAGCAGGAGCCCCACGAGATCATTCGTGGTCACGTTTTCAAGTTACACAAAAAAGGAGTGGATCCTGAAAAAGGCATGGGAAGCAAAGGATTTTGACTTTCATGAGAAGCGGGGGTATCTGGATAACGATTATGCCCCAGAGGTGCAGCAGAGACGAAAGGAGTACAACGCAGCTAAGGCAGCGCTCTGGGAAAAGAATATTCGCTTCCAAACACCGTTTCCATCCAAGATGAGAGTGTTCTACAGTACAGGCACAGTGACATACAACTCTGCACAGGAAGCGACTGAGGACATGGTGCAAAGGGGGATATTAGACACTCCCATCAAAAAACCGATGTCACTTTTCGATCAAATCCGACAATCCACTTGGTGAAGGAGCGGAAGAAGAGGGCTGTCACGCGAGGATCCCAGCATTGAAAGAGTTAAGGAGAGGCTTCAGGCTTTCCGACACCAAGAAGATTTGCCATAAAATCTGACATTGGATTTTTTTTTTTTTTTTACGAGGTAAACTTTAAGATAGTTTTAACTATAGTTTTAAGTTTTATAGAAGTTTTAACATAAACGCACTTCGAATATTTTGGTTTTGTATTTTTTGATGAACACTTTGCAATTTCTGCTGTTATTATAATGACTGGGGGCGAGGACATAGTACTCCGGTAGTTGGGAAATCACAACAACATGATCCCTTCAGACTCATGTGGTACTGGCCTACTGGCTGAAGAGGGCGCTCCTGTACAACAAGACGTACTGGCCCTTCCCCTTCCCTTGGCCAACTTGATGGCCTTCTCTTTAGAAATCCGTGGACTTTATGTTTGTGTTTTATTTTTTGTTCTGATGTTCTTAAACTAGTTTGGTTCTGAGAGGTGTACTTATTATACTGGGTTTACATACAGGAATGATCCCTTACACAAGTAATGCAGGGTGTCAAGCCAACTAAAATTGCAACTTACTGTATAATGTAAATGGTTTGGGGAACCCTATTAAGAGAGGGAAAATTATGTCAAAACTTAAAAAAGAACAAATTGAAATTGCTTTACTCCAAGAAACTCATTTAAATCAGGTAGAGCATGATAAATTAAAAAAATGGAGATTCAAACAGTTTTCTTCTTCTTGCCCACAAAGTTCTAAAAGAGGTGTTGTAACATTGGTTTCAAATAGATTAAACTTTGAGTGCACTCAAGAAAATAGAGACCAAGAGGGTCGGTATGTTTTGATTAAAGGATATTTGCAGGGTGTTTAAATCACTATTATAAATGTGTATGTTCCCCCAGGATCAGAATGGAAATTTTATAAACAAATGTTTTAACCTTATTAATGTAGAGTCGGAAGGCATTCTGGTTTTAGGGGGAGATCTGAATATTCGATTGAACCCGTCCACAGACTCATCTAATCCACAGATTGGGGGGTTAAATAAAACTACAAAAAATATCAAATCATTAATGACTGAAATTCGACTCTTGGACGTTTGGAGAGAATTTAATTTAACGAAAAGAGATTATAGTTTTTCCCATCCTCACAATTATTATTCTAGATTGGATTCTTTTTTCATGTTCCGAAATGATATGCACAGAGTGTTTTCTTGTAAAATAGGCATTATGGATCTCTCAGATCATGTCCCAGTATATTTGGAAATAATTTTTAGCAAAGAAAAAAGGGATACTTTTTGGAGGCTAAATACAAGTATTTTACATCCAATGAGGGAGAAAATTAGGGATGATATTAAAAATTATCTACTTGACAATGACAATGGCCAAGTGTCTCCCTTAATATTATGGGATGCACTTAAGGCAGTTATGCGGGGTAAGATAATTGGATGTAGTTCAACTTTGAAAAAGAAACAAAAGGAACATTTAATGGAGCTTCAAGCACAATTAAAGAACATGGAAAATGTTCAAAAAATAACTCCAAAGAAAAACTTAAAAATTGAACTAAAAAAGATAAAAAATCAAATAAATGAAGTTTTTCAAGCGAAATTAATGGAAAAATTACCTTTTTAAGGATAAGTTTCTACGAGGCAGGAGGCAAATCAGCAAGATTATTGGCATACAAACTGAAAAAACAGCAGCTAGAAAATACAATTCATAAAATAAGAAATCCCCAACAAATATGGTTATGAATAAATTAGATGATATTCAAGAAGCCTTTTTATTGTTTTATAAGACTTTATACAGTCAACCGAAAGTGGATGGAAACAATATGGCTGATTTTTTTTAGACACAATTACTTTATCAAGAGTGACTGAAGATCAAAACAAAAATTTAACTTCTGAAATCACTGAATCTGAAATTAAAGGGACTTAAGGCAACTTTTCAAAATTTACCTCAGTTCTGCCGCGATAGGTGTTGTGGGGAACTGCAGCCACCAGCCAAGGCGGCACGGGAGCGCGCACAAACATTTTACAGAATGTCCGTCTTCACAGCGCTGCACCAGGGATACTCATGCTGTTTACTACGTCGCGGATTACTGCAGGACCACAGTGCATATTATGTGATTTTTGTAAGCATCCATTTTCACTCCCAAATGCAGCTGAAGTTCCCTCCATGAATCAAACGCATATCCAATATTTATTCGGGTGCCTGCCCGGCTTCGGTCATATTTTTATTTTTTTTTTATTTATTTTTTTGACTCACGAGATAACGCTGATAATAGGGCTGCGTTAAACGATTACTTTTGTAATCGATTAATCTAGGAAATAGTTCTTCGATGCATTGATTAATCTAACTATTCATTTTTAAATCTGTCGCGGAGCTCCTCTCCGCCTCCGTGTTTATGCGGCGGGTCCCTGCACGCTCCGCGGCCGGCATGGAGCGCGTCTCCGCCCGGTAGCAGAGATCCGGAGCTCTCCCGTCAGCCTCCGTGGGGCAGCTCCACTTGGCCCGTGGAAGCCGCCTCCTGCTTCACGCGCCTCCGTGGAGCAAGCCGCGGCGCGGCAGCTCCGGATCTCCGCTCCCAGGCGGAGACGCGCTCTGTATCGGCCGCGGAGCGCGCGGGGACCCGCCGCATAACCACGGAGGCGCGTGAAGCAGGCCGCGGCTGCTGGAGCTCTCCCGTCGCCGCCGTGGAGCAGCTCCGGGCCGTTTACCCAATCGGCCCCAACTCAGCAGGGAGCGCTGCTGAGACTGGCCGCCTGTGAGTGCTTTGTGACGGGGGAGAGGCTCACGCAGCACCCGCTGCTTGCTGAGAACAGCGGAGACGTCCTGTCACGTCTCCAGAGCACCAGAAAAAGCCGCTAAATTTGTTGCTAGTTACTTTTGACAAAAAAAAAGTCGAAAAGAGGCTTTGGAAAGTTGCCAGATTTAGCGAGAAAGTCACCAAGTTGGCAACACTGCCCGCCCCTGATCCCAGCAGTGTTTGAGTCCGTGTCCACGGCGGCCATGTTCTTCCTGTTCGGCAACGCGCATACAGCGTCAATTTACGTCACATCCCCACGATTGCGCGGGAAACTCGGACCCCGAACAGCAACAAATTATTTGGCACACAGCATGTATAAGGCAACAGACAGATACGCGGATTATTTATTCTGTTATTTTAGGTTTTTGATGCTTCACGACCCATTAGCATTGAATAAAGTGGAAATGCATGTGTAGTTTTTCACAAATCTTGCCTTAAGTCCCTTTAAAAAAGCCATCTCTGACTGTAAAACAAACAAAGCACCGGGGCCTGATGGCTTTCCCTCGGAGTGGTATAAAGAGATGAAAGACCTCATTGTTCCAACTATGAAAACAGTTTTCAACTATGTTTTAAAAAAGGGAGAAATGCCTCCATCGTGGAATGAGGCATCCATTTCATTGATAGCTAAAGAGGGTAAAGATAGGCTTGATTCTGGTTACTATCGGCCCATAAGTGTGTTTAATCAAGATTATAAAATATTTACTCACATTATATCCAAACGGTTAGAGAACGCACTGCTTGAAATAATTAGTTTGGATCAGACTGGCTTTATTAAAAAGAGACAGACACAGGACAATATTCGCTGGACCCTGCACATCATTGATCATGCTGTTAAAAATAAAAATAAGATGGTACTCCTAAGCCTAGATGCCGAAAAGGCATTTGACCATGTCAACTGGGAATATTTATACAGAGTCCATCCATCCATCCATCCATTTTCTACCGCTTATCCGGAGCCGGGTCGCGGGGGGCAGCAGTCTCAGCAGGGATGCCCAGACTTCCCTGTCCCCAGACACTTCCTCCAGCTCCTCTGGGAGGATCCCAAGGCGTTCCCAGGCCAGCCGAGAGACAGTCTCTCCAGCGTGTCCTGGGTCTTCCCCGGGGTCTCAACAGATGTCCGAGCCACCTCAGCTGGTTCCTCTCGATGTGGAGGAGTAGCGGCTCTACTCCTCCCTCCTCCCTCCTCACCCTATCTCTAAGGGAGCACCCAGCCACCCTACGGAGGAAGCTCATTTCGGCCGCTTGTATCCGGGATCTTGTCCTTTCGGTCATGACCCAAAGCTCATGACCATAGGTGAGGGTGGGAACGTAGATTGACCGGTAAATCAAGAGCTTCACCTTTCGGCTCAGCTCCTTCTTCACCACGACGGACCGATACAACGACTGCATCACTGCAGCCGCTTCACACTTGGCTGCGAACCGCCCCAGTGCATGCTGTAGGCCCCTGGCTGCACCTAGAAATTCTGTCCATGAAGATTATGAACAGAACCGGTGACAAAAGGCAGCCCTGCCGGAGTCCAACATGCACCGGGAACAGGTCCGACTTACTGCCGGCAATGCGGACCAGACTCCTACTCCGGTCATACAAAGACCGGACGGCCCTTAACAAGGGGCCCCGGACTCCATATTCCCGGAGCACCCCCCACAAGACACCACGAGGGACACGGTCGAATGCCTTCTCCAAATCCACAAAGCACATGTGGACTGGTTGGGCAAACTCCCACGAACCCTCGAGCACCCTATGGAGGGTATAGAGCTGGTCCTCTGTTCCACGACCAGGACGAAAACCGCATTGTTCCTCCTGGATCCGAGGTTCGACTATCGGTCGGATCCTCCTCTCCAGTACCCTGGAATAGACTTTCCCGGGGAGGCTGAGGAGTGTAATCCCCCTATAGTTGGAGCACACCCTCCGGTCCCCCTTTTTAAACAGGGGGACCACCACCCCGGTCTGCCAATCCAGAGGCACCGTCCCCGACCGCCACGCGATGTTGCAGAGACGTGTCAACCAAGACAGTCCCTGCACATCCAGAGACTTAAGGTACTCAGGCCGAATCTCGTCCACCCCTGTGCCTTGCCACCGAGGAGCTTGCCAACCACCTCAGTGACTTCAGCTTGGGTGATGGACGAGTCCACCTCTGAGACCTCAGCCTCTGCTTCCTCCACGGAAGACGTGGCGACGGGATTGAGGAGGTCCTCAAAGTATTCCTTCCACCGTCCAACAATATCCCCAGTTGAGGTCAGCAGCTCCCCACCTCCACTGTAAACAGTGTTGGCGGAGACCTGCTTTCCCCTCCTGAGGCGCCGGACGGTTTGCCAGAATTTCTTCGAGGCCGACCGATAGTCCTCCTCCATGGCCTCCCCGAACTCCTCCCAGACCCGAGTTTTTGCCTCCACAACCACTCGGGCTGCAGTTCGCTTGGCCTGCCGGTACCCGTCAGCTGCTTTGGGAGTCCCATGAGCCAGCAAGGCTCGATAGGACTCCTTCTTCAGCTTGACGGCAGCCCTTACTTTCGGTGTCCACCACCAGGTTCGGGGGTTGCCGCCACGACAGGCACCGGAGACCTTACGACCACAGCTCCGGGCAGCGGCTTCGACAATGGAGGTGGAGAACATGGTCCACTCGGACTCAATGTCTGCCGCCTCCCTCGGGACATTAGAGAAGCTCTCCCGGAGGTGGGAGTTGAAAGCCATGCTGACAGAGGGTTCCGCCAGACGTTCCCAGCAGACCCTCACAACACGTTTGGGTCTGCCAAGTCTGTCCGGTTTCCTCTTCCGCCAGCGAATCCAACTCACCACCAGGTGGTGATCGGTCAACAACTCTGCCCCTCTCTTCACCCGAGTGTCCAAAACACGCGGCCGGAGGTCAGATGACACGACAACAAAGTCGATCATCGACCTCCGACCTGGGGTGTCCTGGTGCCAAGTGCACTTATGGACACCCCTGTGCTCGAACATGGTGTTCGTTATGGACAAACTGTGACTAGCACAGAAGTCCAATAACAGAACACCACTCGGGTTCAGATCGGGGAGGCCGTGCGATCCAATCACCCCCTTCCACGTCTCACTGTCACTGCCCACGTGGGCATTGAAGTCCCCCAGTAGAACAATGGAGTCCCCAGTCGGAGCACTGTCCAGCACCCCTCCCAGGGACTCCATGAAGGCCGGGTACTCTGCACTGCTGTTCAGCCCGTAAGCCGAGACAACAGTGAGGCACCTATCCCCGACCCGAAGGCGCAGGGATGCAACCCTCTCGTTCACTGGGGTGAACTCCAACACATGGCGGCTGAGCTGTGGGGCTATAAGCAAACCCACACCAGCGCGCCGCCTCTCACCGCGGGCAACTCCAGAGAAGTGGAGAGTCCAGCCCTTCTCGAGAGGTTGGGTTCCAGAGCCCAGGCTATGTGTGGAGGTGAGCCCGACTATATCTAGCCGGTACCTCTCAACCTCCCTCACAAGCTTGGGCTCCTTCCCCGCCAACGAGGTGACATTCCATGTCCCTAGAGCCAGTCTCTGTGTCCGGGGATTGGGTCGCCGGGCACCCTGCCGTCGGTTGCCACCCAATCCACACTGCACCCGGCCCCTACGGTTCCCTCGGTGGGTGGTGAGGCCACCGGAGGTCAGGCCCACGTCGTCCATTCGGGCTGAGCCCGGCCGGGCCCCGTGGGCAAAGACCCGGCCACCAGGCGCTCGCTTACGAGCCCCAACCCCAGGCCTGGCTCCAGGGTGGGGCCCCGGCTGCGCCATACCAGGCGACGTAACGACCTTTGTTGTCTCTCTTCTCATAAGGGCTGTTGAACTGCTCTCAGTCTGGCCCGTCACCCAGGACCTGTTTGCCATGGGAGACCCTACTAGGGGACATAAAGCCCCCCGGCAACATAGCTCCTGGGATCATGCGGGCTCTCAAACTCCCCCACCACGTTAAGGTGGCAGTTCTAGGGGGAGTTTATACAGAGTTTTAGAGAAATTTGGATTTAACCAATCATTTATAAAAGTTGTTAGAACAATGTATAGATGTCCAAAAGCAAGACTTAAGGTTAATGGGGCTCTTTCAGACTCATTCAAGCTTGAAAGAGGAAGTCGTCAAGGGTGTCCAAGTAGCCTTCTGTTATTTGCCATTTTTATTGAAGCATTAAGCCAGGGACTTATTCAGAATGCCTCTATTACTGGTGTACAGATGTTCGGACAAGAACACAAGATTTCTCTTGTTGCGGACGATATTCTGATTTATTTGACAAATCCAGATGCATCTCTCCCTCATCTCCTCTCTTATTTGGAATTGTTTGTTTCAGTGTCCGACTATAAACTTAATATTTCTAAAACACAATTGCTGAGTTTTAATTATACCCCTAGCCAGACACTGATTTCTAAAATGAACATAAATTGGGAGCGGGAATATATAAAATATCTTGGTGTCAATATACCTATGATTTATCAAAATTTTATGATCTAAATTTAAAACCATTATATCAACAAATTAAGAATGATGTTAGAAGATGGGATTTATTACCTATATTTAACTTTGAATCACAAGTAGAAACTGTCAAAATGAAAATTTTACCTAAGTTGTTATATTTTTTTCCAAACACTTCCTATTTTTATTGCGGATAAACAATTTAAAAAGTTGGACAAGATAATTATGAGGTTTATATGGCAAAGAAAAAGACCAAGAGTGCGACTCAAAACCCTTCGACTGGCAAAAGAGAAAGGTGGTCTGGCATTACCTTGTTTTAAAGATTATTACGGTATATGTCAGCTCAATTCCGAACTTTGGTCGGTTGGTGTAAACCAGAATATTTGGCTAAATGGAAGGCACATAGAAATGAGTATTTCGGGAGAGTGCCTGATTCAAGCAAGACTGGGAGATAAAAAGCTTATCAAGGAGCGAATGCAAAAAAATAATCAGTGGATCAATTTATCATTAAAACTTTGGTTAAATTACATAAATAAAAATCATTTACAGTCTGAGATAAAAGTGTTTCGCTGGCCCTATCATGATAGCGATTTTATACCGAGCAAAACGGATGCGAGTTTCAAAGTTGGACAAACCAAAGTTTATCATCTTACTGCACCTATTTCTATAATGGGACAATTAAACTTGCTCGAAAACATCAAAGGACCTTTGGACAAAGGCTATGTTGTTGGCGCAGTATTTCTTGACCTGAAAAAAGCGTTTGACACTGTGGACCACAGCGTTCTACTCAATAAGCTTCAGCACTTCAAAATGTCACCATCAGCACTAGAATGGTTTAAATCTTACTTAGATGGTAGACAACAATGTGTTAAGGTAAATGGGGTGAAGTCAGCTCTTTGTTCCAATGACATGGGGGTCCCGCAAGGATCAGCATTGGGTCCATTGCTTTTTACCATCTACATTAACGACCTTCCAGACTGTTGTCACGGTGTTAACTGCCAGTTATACGCTGATGACACAATAATCCATGTGTCTGCTAAAACTCCAACTCTGGCAGCGCAGCAGCTGACACGTGCTCTAGTGAACATCTCAAATTGGCTTGAGCTGTCTCACCTCACTTTAAACATCAAAAAAACAGTAGCCATGTGTTTTTCGATTACAAAAAGGTCATCTAATAGTATGTTTGAGGTCAGACTAGGAGACGAAATAATCCAAGAAGTCAAAGAAACAAAGTATCTAGGAATCATTCTTGATAACAATTTGAAATTTCAAAGTCAGGTATCTTCTGTGTGTAAGAAAGTCAAATCTAATTTGAATTGTTTTCGTTTAATCAGAAGGGAGCTGTCCCATCAGGCTGCCCTGGTGTATATGCATGCAATGATATTTTCGCATCTGTCCTATTGTATCACATCTTGGTCACAAACCTCCAACTCTGTACTCCAACCAGTCATTTCATTGTATAAGCAGGCAATTAAGGTATTCGACAGAAAGCCAGCGAGATGGCATCATTGTAAAATCATTCAAAAGCATGATCTTTTTACATTTGAGAATTTTGTAAATTTTAGCACATTGAAACTGGTTTTTAAGTGTCTCAACAATCATGTGTCGCCACCCTTTTCTGCTCTTGTCAGAAGACAGGCCTCTCTAAGAGCAAACACCAGAGCAGCCGACAGTGGAGACTGTGCACTTCCATGTCTTAAATCAAAGTTTGGAAGGTCTTGCTTCTCCCATAACGGAACAACACTGTGGAACTCTCTGCCCACTGGCTTAAAACTCCAGACTGACTTGAACACCTTCAACAGAGGTTTGAAACAGTGACTGAAATCAGGCCAAAGCTGCACACATGACAATGTATGAAATGCACATGATTTTTATTTAACGTGGACTTATTCTTATGTACGTAATTATGTTTAATTTGTTAAAAGCCTCCAATGGACTGGTGTTGAAAATTAGCAGTCCTGCTATAACACTGGAAGCAATGCATCTGGTCTGTCCAATGCTTTTGTGAAGTCCATATCAAATAAATAAATAAATAAATAAATAAATAAATAAATAAATAAATAAATAAATAAATAAATAAATAAAGCTTTTCAATCACTTAAGAGAGACCACCAATTGCATAACAGTGATTTCTTTAGGTTTTGACAAATACGTCACCATATACATATTTTTATGCCAAAAAATAAGAATGTTTTTGAAATACCAATTCTAAAGATTTTTACAAACACTTAAATAGCAGATTCAGGTCTTAAATTGATTTCAAGATTGTATAAAGGTTTCCAAGAGCTAAATAAGTCAAATACAAATTATTTAAAGCAAAAATGGGAAAAGGAAGCAAATGTGCAAATATTGGACGAGATTTGGTTAAATCATTGTGCCTTTCAATGGAAAATTACTAGTTCTAATCTATGGAGATGCTTTGGTTGGAAGAGCCTTTGTAGATAGTTTACAACTCCAGCACAAACTGCTCATTTTCCAGGTTCTTCAAGCTGTTGGAGACATTGTGGTGCACATGATGTAAAACAACACCAATTGTTCTGGTCTTGTCCAATAATACAAAGTTTTTGGAAGTTGGTTCAAATGGAGATAAAATCCATATTAACTTACGGTCACTACATTGGGATGAGTAACTATTTGGATGTTTACATTCCGCTGATATACAAAAGGAGACTAGACATCTGTTTGGCATACTGAGTTTGGCAGCTTGAAAAGCAATCACTAAGAAATGGCTAAATTGTGTTTGCTCAGACCTGAATGATTGGCATGATGTTATCTATTCAATATTTGTAATGGAACGAATAACGTTTCATAAGAAACCCGAATTGAATAAGTTTAATAAAGTATGAACAAAATGGTTAATGTATATTTTACCTAAGAGACCCAAATTTGTATGATCTCCTGTATTGTTGTGTACACCTCTGGTTCTTTGTTGTTACTGTTTCTGTTTTAAAAATGTGTGAAATTTTGAAAAATAAAATTGAAAAAAAAAAAAAAAGAAAACACTGATCCCCCACGGTGAATCTGAGGAACTTCCTGTGCCTCATCAGGATGGGAATGTGAAAATAGGCATCTGTGAGATCAAGTGACAACATCCAATCCCCGGGGCGGATGCTCTCCAGGAGGTGTCTGACCATCAGCACGCGGAACCTCCTGGTGGCCACGTGAGTGTTCGGGACCCTCGAGTCCAGAATGGGTCTCACTCCTCCCCTTTTCTTGGGAACCAGGAAATAAGAGGAGTAGAAACCCAAGTGTGCCATCTCCGCGCTCAACGCCCCGGCGTAGGAGTGAGGACACCTCCTCCTCAAGAGCGGCAGCCCCCAAGGGGCATGAGAGCCGTGTGCGGAGGATTCCGTTGAAAGGAGGCCCTGGCTGTCCAGGACTACATCTCAGCGTCCTGGACAGCCAAGGTGAGAGCAGACCCAGCATCTCGCACCATGTCAGTAAATGAAGCATCAGTGGTTGAACCACATTCATCCTCGAACTGCCGGCCCTGCCAATGCTCCTGGTGTCCAAATGCTTGACAGCGGGGACACCAGCCAACATGACCACCATGATCCTCGTCGACCACCAGGAAAGGGTCGCTGCTGCGCCCCGCCAGGCCTGGCGGTGCGGGCGCGGTGTGACGTAGAGGATGCAACTGAGTGGAATGCCGGGGGCGCCCGGTCGCGGTCGACATGACCTGGGCTGCTCTCCTGTCAGGAGACTTCTAGCAGCGGGGTTCCACCGCAGGTGGGCTGGTGATCATGGAGGCGGCCGGGCCCGGGGAGAAAAAGTGTAGGAGACGGACGCATAGTGCTACTCGCCGGGAGGCAGACAGGAAGCGCGAGCAAACGGCATTGTACACTGCTGCGGGGGCCAAACTGGGACGCTTGGGAACCAAACCACCATGGGCGCCCGTCTTGTGTGCCTCACAAGCGCCGGCGGCCCGGCTCACCACTGCCACCGGAGCAGGAGTGAAAAGACCCGCATCCAGCCCTCCAGAGCGGGGGTGAGAGGACCCGCGTAGGCCGCCGCCGACGGGGAGGGGTCACACAGCGATGCGAGCACAGTGTGGTGTAGAGGATGTTGCTCTTTAGAATTTCTGGGGTGCTTGGCCGTGTCCACTGCGACCCCGGTAGCCCCGGTGCCCCGCGACTCGTGATGGCAAGGGGCCATTTCAGGTGGACCGGCCGTCGTGGGGGTGGGGGGGTTGACGCTTGGCTCGACACGCCTGACGTCAGCAGGAGATCGCAGGTAGAGTGGCCGCGTTGGCGGAGAAGAGGTCACCTCCGCACTTGGCACGGCCCTGCAGCACAAGCATGGTGTCTTGTGAGGGATTTGCTCTTTTAGAAAGCCCGGAATGTCCGGGTGCAGCCAGAGCATCTCCACTCGTCCTGACACTCCACGTCTCATGACGGCAAGGAGTGAACGCCTTGGAAGGGGATAGGTCACAGCCGGGATCGGCATGGCCCCGCAGTGCAAGTGCGGTGTGATGCGAAGAATTACGCTCTTTAGAGATCCCAGGATGCTTGGCCACGGCCACAGCATCCCCCGCAGCTCTGATGTGCCGGGACCCACGTTGGCTGTCTCAGTGTCGGGCTGGCACCAGGGAGAGTACCAATAGCGAAGTCCGTAGGTGGGCTAAGCATCATACGAAGTAGAATGTGCAGATCATGATCATGCAGGTTGCAAGTTGAATGTTTATAGCAGTGATCCCCAAACTGCGGCCCGCCTCCACATTTGGTCTGGCCCCCAGAGAGCAGTTAGATGTTTTTTTTCATATACCATATGCTCCACACCTAAAAGCCTCTAATTTTCTTAAAAAACAACAGTGTGCCTTTTTTGTGGAAAATACGGTAATAAAGACCGCCTGGTTGTCAGTCCGAGGTTTTTGACTACGGTTCCCATAATGCTTACGACATGATCACATGAGCACACAGCCCCCGCTCGCTTGTAGCTACGCTAGCCAGTTCAAACAGAATGGCGAACTCAAAGCTTCAGGCACATTATCCGCCTCTAACCTGTCAGTCACCATAATCAAATCAAATCAAATCAAATCAAATCAAATCAAATCAAATCAAATCAAATCAAGTCACCATAATCACACAGTTGTCCTCCAGTCTCCCAATTGGGGAGCACAGCGCGTGGATGCACAGCCCAGCGAGCCGCCCGTCGCGGGCCGCCACAACACTGGGAGCAGCCTGTCGGCCCCAGCTGAGGTATCGGTGGGGGACTTCACTCAGGAGATCAGCCGGGTTCACCAGCTGGCTGGACCCCGCTGATCAAGCAGGTTACACCAGTCGTGGCCGCGCTGCGCTGCATGTCCGTGAAGAGGAGCATCCACAGTCAAACTCGCTTTGATATGTCACTTTACTCACTATTGAACACATTTCAACCGAGAGTGTAACCACCTAGAACGCCAATATGTATTTCGCTTATACAGAAAGTGAATTAATTTTTTTCTCCCCTTTTATATTGGACTGGACAATATCTCGATGTTTGCAGAATGTTCCTCTTCAGCAGTGTGGCTGCACACATCTTTAAAGATACCTTTAGTGTGGACAGGGCAATAATAGTAAAACTGGCTATTATCTGAGTGTCTGAACAAAAGAAACAATAGTATATGCATCGTTTAATTGTGAGGGGGGCGTGGCCAGGCGACTCTCATTGAAATGTATTACGGGTAGTTTACAAAGAGGTTGGGACACAAAAAACTGTGCAAAGCGCTGCTCCTGGACAGGATTCAATAGGTTAATTTGCCTGGCTCATAGCACGAATTGCCATGAAACTGGGTTGTCTATTCTATGCGCCTTACAATGCAGTGAGTCCTATATATGAAAAAAGTAAAAAAAAAAAAAAAACAAGCTATTAATTGACAGTGTACCTTATAGTGCGAAAAATACGGGTTGTGTATGGGTATTAGATAATAAAGTTGGACTTTTGCAAACTGGCCCCGGCCCCCCATTACATAAGGGAAAAGTTATGTGGCCCTCGCAAGAAAAACTTTGGGGACCCCTGGTTTATAGGGATGACAAAACAAAACAAAAAAATGATGAGATTTTTCGTTTACATTATTATCATGAAGCTAATAATCTCACTTAAAGGTCGAATACACGATTTTCTCGAAAAGACGAAGCCCCAAGTCTGTTACTCACTTTTTGAACAAGTGTAAGAGCGCGATCTCCTCTTCTCCGGCGTGCACGGCTGTGTTTACAGTTTCTGCGATCCGCCTCGCTCATAAATAAAGCTTTTTTTCCGAAACAGTTACGGTTTCATTATGTCAGACTCGCCATCGGTAAGGACTAGCTCAGAAGCTCACCGGCTACATAAACACTCTGAATACGCATGCACAAAAGGGAGAAGCTGATTGGGCGCAAGCACGTAGAACCGCCTTACAAAAGCAGCTCGTCAGAATGATTGACAAACAGACCCACCAATTGTTTAGGTGATCCACCCGGAAATCAAAATCGTGTAATATACCTTTAGTGCCTAATCAATGATAAGAGCCTGCAGTATTTACATGTAGATTGTTGTTTGGAGTACTTGGTGAAGATGGCAGTGTACTTCTGATGTTGGAGGATGAAAAATGAGAATAGAATTAGATTTTGTTGGCGATGTTGACCTGTCTGATTTGAATCACATTAAAAGCTGTTGGTTTCACTTTGGTGTGTGGATTTATGTTGCACACCTGTGCAGGCATATTGAAAATTGTCCAGGCATGCATGGATTCAAAGTTACTTCTTTAATCACGTCTGTAACAGAACACAAGAGCACACTTTAGCATTGCTATGCAAACACACCAGCTCCAGCTACACTGAGCAATGGGCATCCCAAGAACCCCTGCTGGTGCCGTAGCTGCCTGCAAAAGTGCCTGTTCACTTGAACCCGCTCAATAACCCACACAAATCATTTCCTTGTAATGCTCTCACCAAGGTGGATTAACTAAACATCACAATTTAACAATTAACAATGTAAGTATACAGAAATTGAAACAACAAAATAGACACAGACATTGCTGTGGCTCTCACATTTATTATGTGTAAGACAAGATAAAATGGACATATTTAACTGTCACTCTGCAAAATACATTATGACGGTATTCTGGATGCTGAAAGATAAAATTAAAGCTGACCTGGAGTGGACTCTATGACCGACAGAATATTTCACAGTATTATTGAGAATTTGATCAAATGAAAAAAACAAATAAACTAAAAACAAAACCAAACTGTACAGTTTACAAACAAAACCATTAATACTATCAAAACATGTCTGTTGTAATGTAATTTTTCATGATTATCATATTCACAAAACAGCAAGTAAAACTGTGACAAGAAAGAAGGCAATGCCAGATATCCAAAACATGCACACACAAAAAACAATAACATGCTGTTCAGTTAAAGGTGCATTAAGGAGTTTTCAACTTTAAAAATACTTATTTTCCAGCATAATATGTTCAATAATGTGTAAAATGTGCCCTGACATATTCATTGTAAGTACCGCTAACAGTGTTAAATTGTCACTTGAAAGTTGCAGTGCCGGTTTGGCACCAGAATTTTTTCGGGGGAGAATTTGAGGTGATGTGACGTAACGCGCGCTCCCGTTGGCCTGATATCCTTAGGTTTCGTTTTGTCCGCCATTACTAAGCCAGATGCTTAGCGAGCAGCAACTGAGCAGTATGAGGATGGATCTTAAGGCCCGTCCATGCTTCACATGTCCGCGTGGGTGCGCGTTGCGCGTTGGTCCGCGTGACGTAAAAATCGTCATGAATTCCTGTCTGCTAGGGTCAGCGCGGACCGATCCGCAGACGTCTGCGCAGCAGCCAGATTTTGAGACCACGTTGCGCATTGCGCGCAGGTCGCGGAAGTGTTTGCATGTGCCAGAGCGCCATAGCAAACAAAACATGACGATAAAAGTGAAAGTAGACGGAGATACAGCCTGATGGCTCCACTTAAAGACACCGGAAGAGTGAAATACTCGTGGAAACAGAGAGCAGACTGTCTGGAGGGAGGAGAAGGTCTACAGACAGAAGTGAAAGTAAATAATCGCTCCAGCGCCGCCCCCACGATTCAGAAACAGGAAAAAAAGGCTAAATAAACTTTAATACTTAATGATAATGTACTGACAATGTATGTGCTTAATTTTCTCTAAATAATGCGTAATAAAGGAGCAGATAACCAGTCTGTAGTGCCTGAAAAGCTTCTCGAGGCTGCGTGGATCACTGCGCCTGCATGAGACGCGCACAGCTGAGCTCAAAATGTAGTATGGGAGAAAGCGCGTCCGCATCGGTGGTGCGCAGACCTCCCAAAGTGGACGCAGAAATGCGTACATGTGAAGCATGGACTAGCCTTTACAGAAAGTAAGAAAAGACCGGCTTCTAGCACTGCCACAACTCCAGCACAGACTCCACCAGGTAAAAGAAACTTAAATTTTACTCAAGCGCTACAAAAAAAGGGAAGAAGGAGTTCCCCTCTTCTGTGCACGTACATGGACGCAAGCCACACACACACGAGTGTTTCACTAAGCTGCAGTTACACCCAAGGCCTGCAAGGGTCGTTGTTTCGCATAAAACATGCAAACTCCTTAATGGAAACTGTGAGATAAAATACACATTGTGCAAATGAAAAGTATAAACAGTCAATGGCATTAAGAATTCTTCTGCATCGTTGTTGTACGACCTTCTGGGTGCTGTATGCACCCCCCCACCCCCACCTCTGGCGGTGGAACTAGTGGCAGCTGATGGAGGGGGGCTGCCGGGGGCGGCCGTCCCTCTCCGGGATGTGACTCTGCCAGCTTGCTGAACGGTGATTGAGGTTGATTGTGCAGGTGGCACACACCTCCTCCCTCTGCTTCTTGTATGCTGCTGTTTCTTCTGGCCGGGTACCGCCCCGACAGCACAGCAATGAGGGTGCTGCTGCGCGGCTGTCCCCTCTCCCACGTACGGCCTCAGCTGGCTTTCATGGGCTTGATCACATGGCGTCCGCCCCTCCCCCAGCTTGTTGCACTGCCATTGTACTGACTTGTTGCGTGCACCCACCGTTCCAGCGGGTGGCACCGCGAGGAGGGCAGACGGTGCAGGAGACTGCTAAGCACTCCACCTGGGTTGGCTCTCTGAGCTGCTTGCCCGGTGATTTGCGCTGCACCTCCGCTCTGGTGGGTGGCGCTGCTGTGAGGGGCTGATGGAGGAGGGGGCTACTGAACAGCCCTTCCCCCTCCTGGACGGAGCTTTATTCGTGTGCGCCTCGCTTGGCTTGTCGGCATGATCTTTGCTGATTGCGGTAGGGCTGGCGTTGGCTAGCTCTGGGGTATAGGCCGCATGTGCTGCTTCCCCTGCGGTTGGACCCCACGGTGGCGATCGCCACGCGACGAGTGCTGGTTGGGCACTGCCAGTGGAAGCACTGTTGTGTTCTTCTGGCTTATTGTTGCCTGCTTTGGAGCAGGGTGCCTCTGGAGAGGGGCCGGAGGGACGGGGCACTGTTGTGCCACCGTTCCCTCCTCTGAGCGTAGTGCAGCTACCCCCTGTTGGCCTTGTCGTTGTGCACCGGCTGTGTAGGCGGCGTATGCCCCCTTCTTCAGCGTATTGCACTGACCTTGACTCCTGACCCTCTGACCGACACTGTGGGTGTTGGTTCAGCTGTATCCTCCCCTGCCTCATTCCCAGCAGGTGCTGTCTTGTGAGACGGAGGATAGTGGGGCTGCCA
This sequence comes from Salarias fasciatus, assembly GCF_902148845.1. NCBI lineage: Eukaryota > Metazoa > Chordata > Actinopteri > Blenniiformes > Blenniidae > Salarias > Salarias fasciatus. The sequence continues at coordinate 254,899 of NW_021941397.1, read as the reverse complement.
TGAGGCCACTCCCTCTCTCAGATGGGGCTCTGCTACCTTGCTGACGTGGTGATGTGGCATCGGCTGTGCAGGTGGCATGCACCCCCTTCCCGCAGCTTATCACCCTGGCCCCGTCTTGTCCTCCCTCTCCTGTTGGAATCCTCCACCAGGGGGGTGGTGCCTCCATGGGGGAGATGTGCGCTGGGGGTCGCTTAGGAGGTGGCCTCTTTCCACCTGACCTTCCAAGAGCCGTGGGCTCTGGGCCACGGGGCGCTCGTGCACACTTGGCCACAAGTCCTTCGGTGGACGTTCCCGCTGGCCCCTCTCCTTGGTCAACGCCCATCACGGTGCTTCAGAGGGGCACACACACTGCTGCTGGTGGCCCCCTACTGGCCGGCGTGGGCTTGGTTTCCTCTGCTCCGCCAGTTGTTCCGTGGCAGACCATGGTGCCTTCTCAGCAGAAGGGTTCTGCTGTCTCAGCACGGTGGCCAGGTGGGACACCCCCGTCCTCGCCGTCTCTGTCTTGCGCCTGGCAACGGAGGGGCCCGACTCACTGCTGAGCTGTTCGGAGCCTGTCGGGCGAGCCGCCTCGGATGCTAGGGCGCCATCTACTGGCGGCTGTATGGTAGTGGTGGAGCTTAGTTGCATGGTGGTGCAACAGCCATGAGGAGGTCCCGGTGCCCTGCCCGGTCCCCCGTGGTCCTGGAATTTTGCAGTCTTTTAAAGTAGACCGGTCCCCGTTCACCCTGGGGGTGTATGTGGCGGCGGGCCAGCCCGCCATGCATGGGTGCAGGTGGTGCTATTGGGGACCACACTCACAAGGTGTGGGTTTTCCTCAGGGGGGCTGTGGCTCACCCCCTCTGGAGCCCGTGGGCACCCGCCTCTGATCTACTTCTGGTGCTGGAGAGCTTGTGTCAGCCTTCCTTCGAACCTCTGGCAGCAGGCAGAGCTGCAGTAGGTGTTACGTAGACGGCATTTATGCTGGCCGTTGCCACAGCGTAGCATGTAGGGGAACTACGCACGCTGTCTATTCGCCCAGCATACCTCCGGTGGAATCCCGGATGGGGCGGGCGGTGAGCCGGCCAGAGCTCTTGTGTGCAGTTAGAGCTCTGAGAAGCTGCATGGCTGCTGCGGCAGATGTTCAGACATCTGACCAGCCTGTTGTCTACGGTGGCCCTAGTCGGGCCTCTGCTCTTCCAGGTAGTGCCTGTCCCACTGGGTTGTGGGCACCGTTTGCCGTTCCTATTAGGCCGCAGGGCGGCCTCTGCCCGAGGGTGTGTATTGCCACTCCACCAGGGTGGTGTCCATGCCATGGGTCGCCCTAGAGGGGGTGTCCCTGGGCGAGCTATGGGCTGTTGCCATCAGGATGAGGCCTGGCACCTTTCCGGGTCCTACAGGTTGGCCATTGTGCCTCCGCATCCACTGCGGTTGGTACTGGGCCCTGCAAAGGCTTTTCAGGGCGATTGGTCTCTGGGATTCCTCGTTACCAAGTTGGCATTCGTCATTCCAGTGCTTTAAGCACCGTCTCTGGCGATCAGTAGGGATGAAATAGAACGAGAGTTACGAATGTACTACGGTCTATGAATCCCGGATGACCGCCAGAGCGCTCTGTCACTTGGAATCCTCGTGGTCACGCGAGAAGATTTCGTAGGAGACGATTGTGGGTGGAGCCCTGAACTTATGCAGTTCCTGGGTCACCCAGGGGTCATGAGTGACTATTGTTGGTGTACATACTCGAACTACGCATGCGCAAAGGGAACATTCCAGTGCTTTAAGCACCGCCTCTGGTGGTCATCCGGGATTCAAAGAACCGTAGTTACATTTGTAACTCTCGATCAGTGCCCACATCAGTGGCTCGTAAATAAACAATCATCTCCTTTTGCAAGGGTTCAAACACTTTCAGACCTCCTATTTTGGCAGGAAATCCTGGTCTGCCAGCAAAGATGTGTTGGAAGAGCTGCATCAGATAATCCAACACAACGGGATGAATGTGGTAATCATAGATTTGAGAAATCAGTTCCTCAGGGACTGAGATGGGTGCAAAAGCGTCCTTCAGTTCTTCCCCATAATGTATGTCTGCTTTATTTTGGAATACATCCCCATATTGGAAGCCCCCCTGAGAGAGATAACCATACAACTCCTTAAAGTTCACAACAGATGTGCTTCGTTTCTGGATGGAGGTCAGTGAAATGCATGACTCCTCAAGCAGCCTCTCTTCATTCAAAACGACAGTGCCTGATGCATACACAGCAGAAGAGGAAAGTGTAGCGAATCTGGTTTCTTGGTCTTCTTGTTCAAATTGCACTTTAAGTTCAGGTGATTTCTGACTCAACACAAATGGACTGTGAAAACTGACACTCAGCTGGATGGAGGTGAGGGACACTTTTGGTTTTGCAGTTGCCATGAATGCAGCTAAACCCACCTCAGCATAGAAAGCACCAGGGATGATGGGTATCCCATTGTGCTTGTGCTCTGTCAAGTAGGAAGAAGATTCAGACTTCAGATCGCAAGTGAAAATGTTGCTTCCACTTCCTGTCTGATGGAGCACTGGGTGGTCACTTTGTGTATTTGTCTGTACTGTTCCAAAAATAACATCTCTGTCCGAACAATCAAATTGGTATCGTGGGAAAGAAAGTGCCAACGTCTCATAGCCCCTATAGAAAGTGTTCCAGTCTACTGGAGCACTGAGTTCAAAAAGTTCAGGAACAACAGACATGGCTGATTCATGATCTTTCTTTGGCATCACAGAGGCAAGAACAGCTGTGCAATTTCCCAGAGTTTCCATGATGTTTCTTTGCAGTGCCCTTCTTGGCCCTCTACAAAGACCACACTCCTCTTATCTTTAGCTACTGACCTCACTGCTCGCTCAAAAGCCACTGGCTCACGAATGTTTTGGGCCCAGTACTCGCCTGTGCAGAAATCTCCCTGCTGAACTTCCTTGCCTGTTACTGTTGAAAACAGCTCGGTGTTAAGCTCATTCATGTGCAAGGAGCCAATTGCCTTTTGAATATCTGATAGGATCGGGTCCATCATGTGGCTGTGGTAAGCAGTGGGAACATCAAGCAGGCGGAGGAACAGATTTGGACCGATAGCTGAGTTACTTAGCTCCTTCTGGAGGTTCTCAATTGCACTTGCATCACCAGAAAGGGTGCAAGACTGAGGAGTGTTGAAAGCAGTGACACAAACTTTACCAGCATAGGGAGGAAGCAAAGATGATACATCTGAAACAGGCATGTTGCTGACCACAAGCATCATCCCTCCTGTTATTTCCTCTGGAGAGTGCTCCGGAAATACATGATTTTTACTGCATCTTCAAGAGACAAGAGGCCAGAACAGTGAGCAGCTGCAACTTCACCAACAGAGTACCCAAGAACTGCATCAGGCTTCACCCCCCAGTGCTTCAGTGAGGTGAAAATCCCCACCTGGATAGCAAAGAGAAGAGGCTGAATAACATCTGGATTGTTAAAGTCACGACTCTCAGTCTCACTCTCAAGTGTGTTCAGAATGTTAAGACTGCCCAGACTTTGGAAACACAGCGAAATCTCAGCAATCTTTTCTCTGAACACAGGCTCTTTTTCCAGGAGCTGCTTGCACATACCGTGGTAAGTCACACCGTTACCACAGAACACAAAAACCAACTTCGAATCCAAGGAGGCTGGAGTGACATTTTTTCCAACAGAAGCTCTCAGTTTCTCTTTGAGGTCAGGAACACATGATTCCTCAATGACTTTTCTGAATTTATGTTTTTGGTGGCTTCTCCTGCAGGCTGATGTGTAACACAATGGCTGTAGGTGAACTTCCTCATCTGCCTCCAGCTGTTTGATGGTGTCGTCCATACAGTGTTGTCACTAACGCGTTACTAATTAACGCGTTATTTTAATCTGATTACTTTCTTTCCGTAACGAGCAATCTAATGCGTTCATTTTTCCAAACCAGTAATCTGATTAAAGTTAGTTTCCTAAGTGACTGTGCGTTACTGCCTCATAATCGTGTAAAGTCACCCAGGCAGGGCAGGTTGAAAACAAAAATAAATCTTCCATAGAGAAAAAATGAACTTAAAATAGACTCTTTTTTTTTATCTCTTTCTACTATTTTCTCCTCTTTTTCCAGCAGGAATCACAGACTATCGTACGGAGCCCCGGACATGACATGGTAAAAAAAAAAATTAAATTGTGGCCACGAATTACTAATTCGTTCCCACGAATTAATAAATCGTGCGCACGAATTCCTAATTCATTCCCTCGAAATAATAAATCGTGCGCACGAATTACTAATTCCTTCCCACGAATTATTTATATCATTCATATGCTGAACAGTTCAGTAAAGTTGGCAGCATACTGACAGATACGGACTTTCAGTCTCAATAACTCTTTAACAAAACGTCAGTAACTTACAATGGGCGCTGCATCCCATCGTTGTGAGGTGGACGATATGCTACAAGCTCATTTTTATTAAAAGTATCTCAAGAATGTTGTGTTTTGTTGATCATGTGTTAATTAGTAATAGACATTGTTAATAAATGCTCATTAAAGCTGGGCTTGGCGATCTTGGAAAACTGGCGTTGGCATGTAGCATCTCCCCAAGGCTCTGCCTAGCTAGCTCCGCCCAGCTCCCACCCCATTGGAGGAGCTCCCGTTGGGAGCGCAGACGTGGAGACGTTCGCGGCGCGTGAAGTGCGCGCGGCACTTCCGCGTCCAGTGCGTTCCTGGCGTAACCTGTCCTCAGCGCTTCGTTTCTTCGTTTTTCATTTGCACTACGCCAAGGTATGGCGTACTCAACGGTAAGTAAACCCCCAAACATTCGTCTCCGCCATTCTGCAACGACGCTCCATCCTTCAACGCGCGCACTGAAACAGGGTCAGTGCACACGGGGCAAGTCGAACTTTTTTTTGGTTTAAAAAAAGGTGTGCCCTCAAGACTATTGGTTGCTGTTTGTCCCGTTTTACTCCTGCTGTAGATAACGGATATTTTCCAAACTACTTTAAACACACGCTATGAATTGCTTCCCATGGGGTCATAAAGATCATTTTAACCAGTATTTTAAAAAATTTATCTCATTCAACTCGCCAACCCTAGCTTTAAAGCTAGGGTTGGCAATCTTGGAAAACTAGCATGTAGCACGAATGTAGCATCTCCCCAAGGCTCCGTCTAGCTCCGCCCAGCTCCCACCCCATTGGAGGAGCTCCCGTTGGGAGCGGAGACGCGGAGACGTTGAGGCGCGCGCGTCACTTCCGCGTCCAGTGCCTTCCTGGCGTAACCTGTCCTCGGCGCTTCGTTTCTTCGTTTTTCTTTATTTGCACTACGCCAAGTTATGGCGCACTCAACGGTAAGTAAACCCCCCAAAAGATTCTTCTCCGCCATTCTGCAACGACGCTCCGTCCTTCTACACACGCACTGAACCAGGGTCAGTGCACGCCTTTGACATGTACGCGCAGGGGGCAGGTCGAACCGGGTCGAACGGCGAAGGGATTTGATTGGTTTAAAAAAAGGTGTCCCGGCAAGACTATTGGTTGCTGTTTTTCCTGTTTTACTCCGGCTGTAGATAGCGGATATTTTCCAAACTACTTTAAAAAGACGCTATGAATTGCTTCCCATCGGGTGATAAAGATCATTTTAACTAGTATTTAATAAAATGTATCTCATTCAGATCGCCAACCCGAGCTTTAACTGAACTGAACGATTCATGCTTCTCTTTTGGTGGTCTTGTGACAAATGCCCATGGTTGGACAGTCTATGCTCGATCTCACACCTTCTCTGATAATTTAACAGTTGCTTATCCAAAGATTAACATCCAGCTTAAATTACTTTTCCGTCTTTGAGACTGAAAATTGGTAATGAATGTTCCTCTGATGAGATGGTGCCCCGGAATTATTAATTAAATAACCCAAAGGTTTACTTAATGCGTAATTCACAACTTCCCTCAGCTCATTTTCTGTAATTTACCCATTTCCAGTAATTGGTAATTTGTGGCATTATTGATTAATTAATAACACCTTGTTAATCAATAATTTGATGGTTAAATCACTCTGTTGTCTACTCCATTCCCAAATAGCTGATTATTTAACATTATTAACCTATAAATAACCGTTTATTCTGATTAATAATAATTGATGTTGAGTTAAATTACTTGGTGCTTCACTTTGAACAGTTTATTATGCCGTAATTGACTGTTATTGGTGAGCCACTGTTAATGACCTGCAATTATTAATTGGTAAATCAAAATTTACTCAAATTAATAAGGAACTAAATTACTTAAAGTAACCAATTGCTCCCAGTAATCAATACTTTAGTAATTTATTCCCAATTACCAATCGTAAACCCCAACACATGATTAAAAAATATTCTCATGAATTACTGTCACTGATACCAAAGAACCTGTGGTCGAACTCATTGTACCTGCAAATGTTCAGAAAACAATATATTGTAGCGACCGCGGGGGTCGATAGGGGACGCCAGAGGGCCGCTGTTCCAGGACTGAGAAGTTCCTGCAAAGGCTCATGGGAGGCGGGACTATTTGGGCCAGTTCGGCCGTCTTATGTGTGTTTTATGTGTTTGTGTTCATTTATTATGGGTGTGTTGTGTTTATTGTTGTTGTGCTGTTTGCCACTGTTTTATGTCTTTTTATGTTCATTTTATGTGCACCGTGGGTCAGGGAGACCTTTGTGGGAGGGACCTGGCCTGCGCCAGTGTGCTCGGGTTGGTTGTTGTCACAATAAACCTGCTGCTTGTGAAACTAAAGAGCAGACTCTGAGTCCTCCTTTGTTCTTGCCGCCGCTCGCCACAATATTAACATTTTGTGTTGTGGGTTTTGATATTTACCATAAACATTTCAATGTGCAGAGAAGGGGTGTTGTTGTATGTTTAATTGCAGTTTAATGTGGGCATTTCTCAACTTCACTTCTAATAGATCCATAAATCCTTACTGAGTGAAGTAACAAATTGAAATAATTCTGGTAACACTTTACTTGAAGAACCCCTGTATAACACAATATAAGTACATTATAGCACTGTATAACTATAGTTATAAACACTCATAAATGATCACAATGCTTTATAACATCAGGACCGAACCCCAACCCTCGACCTAACCCTAAAACTATGCTGTGTAGTGGGTTATAAAGCATTGTGATCATTTGTAAGTGTTTATAACTACTTATGTGTTATACCAGGTGCTTCAAGTAAGAGCTACCATAATTCTTAAAGTTCTTGATCTTTTTGTTTCAGTAAGTTCACTCTGTTAACTGAGAAGATAAAAACATGCTCCTTTATGTTTGTCTGAGGACACACAAATTGTACGCATAAATTGTATATGCAATCTAAAGTCCCTAAAAAAGTAATTAATGCTTTACAGGTGTAATGATTAAAAATATTCTCATGATGAAAGGAAATTCTGAAAACTCCAATGACAGCATGCATTATATTTTATTGAACAATATAGTTATGGCTATCTGAATCTGTTCCTGTCAGAGTTTAAAGACGTACCCATCAATGAGGGCAGCCTTGGCTGTGCAGGATTTTCCTGCCTTGTTGTCATCTGGGTCATACCAGCTGGATACGTCAAACCTCTCTTTGGAAATTTGCACAGCGCAGTTTTCTTCCCCTCCAGTAGAACCTTCCAGAAGTTGTTGAGCCCCTCCCCTGCAAAAGAGCATGATTTAGTTTGAACAAATTTAAACATGACTATCCATTCAGAAAGAAAGACATTCTTCATTATTTGGGCTCAGTGGTACCAGAGAGATTTTGTCCTTGGCTTTTCACCCTTTCTGAAGATTCATGAAGGGTCTAGCAGCCTTGCTTATGGGACAACATGTAAGGATTAGTTTGAGGATGAAAAGTAGATTTCACTTTTCTTGTTGAAATTCTTGATTTGAATCAGTGATTTAGAAGATTTAGCCAAGATTTAATCTTATCAATTCTATCTCAAGTGAACACACTGTCAAAATGTCAACTTTCAGATATGTCCCAAATAAAAATTGTACATTTCCTTGATATACATTACACAGACTGGCAAAACAGACCTTGTAATTCATCCCTCTGTAATTCCATGCATCCATCTGTTGTGTTCATTTAATAAACAACCACACAGAAAAAGTGTTCTGCTTCCCCCAATAACTGATTTAAAAAAGCAAAACTTACTCATGTTTACATTGTCAGAGCACAATGTAAATATTTCAAATCTTTACAGTTGATTTCTTCTTCAGTTTACTACAAAAAAAGTACAGTCTCTCAAAATATTTGAATATTTTTCCTATTTTTTGAATTTTTAGATCACAATGATCTTCTCTGAGAAAAAAAGATTTTTTTTTTTTTGTTATATGTTGGACTATAGACATGACTGACCAAAACAATTCAATTGTCAATGATATTCAATATGGTTTTTTTTCAATATAAATTTGAGCCCGTATGGTGGTAGCACGGTTAGAGCTCCTACTTCATACCAAGAATATTGAAGTTATATGAAGTTTGACTCCAGGTATCACTATGCACGGTTTTCCTCTGATTTCCTGTTAGCTTGGAGTTCTGCTTACCACCTGGAAAGTTACATCCAATTCCGGTAACACTTTACTTGAAGCCCCCCTGTATAACACATTATAAGTACATTTATAAAGCATTACAATGCCATTATAACACGTGTAGCTATAGTTATAAACATTCATAGATGATTACAATGCCAGGACCCAACCCTAACCCTAATGCTATGCTGTATAGTGCTGTATAGTGAGTTATAAAGCATTGTGATCATGTATGACTGTTTATAACTACTTATAATTTGTTATACCAGGTGCTTAAAGTAAAGTGTTACCCTATTTTCTGTTTTGTCATTATTAGTGTTCTGTGCAAGTTGTGTGTACATGTATGTGCACATATGTGTCTTTTGGTGCAGGTCTACCAGGGGTATATTTCACCAAGCAGGTTGAAAAACTCTGAGTGACAGTCCTGAACTCTGTGTTGATGGTAACGCTTCCTTTTACAGTACGGTAATCACCATGTATTAACGTGGTAATTGCAAGGTAAGTACCATGTAATAAGGAGAAGTTACTGTAAAATTACCATGTAATTACAGGGTAACTATGTTGCTAATTACCTAGTACTTTTAGAGTAATTACCAAGCCAATTCCAGGTAAATACCAAGTAACTACCTGGTAGTAAGTAGAGGTCGACCGATATGGGTTTTTTGGGGGCCGATGCCGATGCCGATGTTTTCCAAATTTGGGCAGCCGATGCCGATATGCATAGCCGATTTTTCCAATTTGATAGTTAGGCTGATTTTTTAATAAAAAAAAAAAATATATTTATCACATTTTTGTGAAATGCAGCAATTTCTGGGGCAACTAAAAGAAATCTATTACAACAAGTCGTGTCCAGTCCTCTGAACATTTATTCAGCTTTCAAAACAATGAAATATGTTGTCTGAGTAAACACACAATGTAACAAGCAGTAGTAAAAATTCACAACACTTCATAAAGTGTCAAAAAAGAAATTTAAACTTTTAATGTAATTTGAACAAAAGCAGTCAGAAACAAGGCTGTAAAAAAAAGCATACATACAAATAAAACATAACTCCGGTCATGCATTATGTGGAGGAATTTGCGGGTGGCTAATACATGCTTCAGAAAAAGCCCCATGATTGATTATTACTCTTTCATTACTCTCGCCATTTCCTCCTATTTACTTTGTTCTGTTGTTAACTACAGTAGTGATGTGTTCTCACCAACACGGTTGAACACGCACAAGTAAAGTCAGTTCAGACCACGCTAATCTCTTACTGCTAAAACTTATCACAAAGTAGCATTGAAGTTAACAATATGCAGGTGTTCTGCCAGACCTTTTCAGTCTGGGCGCCCTGCCCACGCTTAATTGTGCAGCGACCGGACAACGGAGAAAAAGAAGAAAAAAAATAACTCTCCGACGGTCGAACACGGCAGCATTAGCACGTTAGCACCGCGGCGCGACGCGCTCCCCGGCCAAACTTTTTTCTGCAGTGAACACTGATAACCTGCAGACTGGAGAGCCATAGAGCCACAAAAACGTTGAAATGTTCAACAAATCCATTCTTCATTGCAGATGCAACAGATGCAGGTTTTTCCCACACTTGGATTCCACAGGCACGCTCCGCTCTGACGTAACTGAATGCAGCAGCGTGCCACAGGGGTCCTTCTTGAGCGGCAGCTTTAGCTGCCCGCACATGTGCCTGATCAAAATTGCGTCTTTATACAACGGATCAAAAATCGGCTTTTTAAAAGAAAAACCGCCGATGGGCCGATGGAGAAAAAATGTCAAATATCGGCCTAATATATCGGCCGGCCGATAAATCGTCGACCTCTAGTAGTAAGTATTAATTACTGGGTAATTATAATGTATATAGCAACTATGTCAGTAATTGCTAAGTACTTACTAAGTAATTGCTAAGTAATTACCATGTAATCATTGGGAAATGTAGACTTTTTACTAGGTATTACTTGGTACTGCTAGGTGGGTACGCTATGTATTTCCCTATTAGTCAAGTGATTTTACTACTTACCTGGGAACTTCCCAGTAACTACAACATTTACCTGGTAATTACGGTTGAACTGTAGACTACTGCAAAAGGAAGTGAGGCCTGTTTCCACACTATTACCTGGTAACTACTTATTCGTTACCCAGGAACTGCAAAAATACCTACCTGGAAATTACATAGTTATTAAAGGGGAATTTGTACTGTAAAAGGAAGTGAGGTCTGTTTCCATGTTATTACATGTAATTGCTTATTTGTTACCTAGTAAATAGAAAAATAGTTACCTGGAAAGTTACATAGTTATTAAATGGATTTGTACTGTAAAAGGAAGTGAGGTCTGTTTCCATTATTACATGGTAATTACTCATTTATTACCCAGTAAAAGAAAAATATTTACCTGGAAATTACATAGTTATTAAAGTGGATTTGTACTGGAAAAGGAAGTGAGGTCTGTTTCCATGTTATTACATGGTAATTACTCATTTATTACCCAGTAAATAGAAAAATATTTACCTGGAAATTACATAGTTATTAAAGTGGATTTGTACTGTAAAGGAAGTGAGGTCTGTTTCCATGTTATTACCTGGTAATTACTCAGTATTTAGCCTGTTACTCGGAAACTTTCACATACCCCACAAACTTGCACCAAAAATGCAGCAAACCCCATCAGTGTCTGTGATACAGTCTCTGAACAGCACACTGTATCTGTCAGGAGATCAGAGTTTCCATCAAAACCACCATCACCAGCCATCACATTACATGAAGATGAACGCATTATTATTACACTTCCTCACTCCAAACACCTCACTGTGACAGACATGCAAAAACAAGAGAGCTGCCAAAGATAAACATTTTAATCAAATGGAGTTCAACTTATCATAAAACAATTTACAAAACAGTGCACATTTTTAGCAGTCAGGCACCTTTTTTTTTAAGAAACAGAACAGATTTCTTTTGCAAAAAACAAAATACAAAAAACATTGATAAACAATCACTATAAATCAACATAAGCCAACTGCTCCAGTCGTGTGAATTCACATCGTCATGTGTTTTCTGCAGACCCGTCTGGTCTACAGGAACCCTTGATCTCCATCATCTCGAATACCAAGGGCCGTCGTCGCCAGGTGTTGTCACGTCGTCCACGTCCAGACTTGTACCTCCCTCGGCGTGATGGAAACGAGGACAGCACAACAGTTCCTTCTTAATGCTCAGGGTTTATTCACTTTAACACCCAAACCCCAAACGTGAGAGCTGAAAACATACAAATATACATATTAATAAACAGAAACTTACACAATAAACAAATATACACATTGCACAAAACACAAATATCTTTAAACTTTCAAATATACACATGAAACCGACATTACACCCGAAATATCCACCCAAGCCTGGACATGAGACCACAGCCAACCAGCACCAGCTGCAGAGCTCCACACTACCACCACTATAATGATCAATAAAACACCAAGAAAAACGAAAATATACACACCTCACTGACTGCTTCACATTGTAAAGGAGGTAAGCCGTTTGTTTTTGCTCTTTTCACGGAGTTTTTTGTTCTAATTTTCTCTCTCCGCATTTATCTGTGCATCACTTAACGTGGTCCTACCCGGAACGTTCCGCCTTAAACATGCTTTCTCTCATTAGAGTAGGAACCGAAATTTAATTAAATATAAATATCACCATATCACCAAGTGTCTGCAGACGTTCTGCCATAAATAAACTTTCTCTCAGTCGAGGTAGAACCGAAATTTAATTAAATATAAATATCACCGATTGGCGGAACTAACCCTCTGCAGACGTTCCGGGTAGGACCACATTAAGTGGTGCACACAAACGTGGAGAGAGAAAAAACGCTCCAGAAAGTATGTAAAAAGAGCAAAAACAAACGGCTTACAATGTGATGCAGTCAGTGAGGTGTGTATATTTCCTTTTCTTGGTGTTTCATTGATCATTCTAGCGGTGGTAGTGTGGAGCTCTGCAGCTGGTGCTGGGTGGCTGTGGTCTCATGTCCAGGCTTGGGTGGATATTTCGGTTGTAATGTCGGTTTCATGTGTATATTTGAAGGTTTAAAGATATTTATGTTTTGTGCAATGTGTATATTTGTTTATTGTGTAAGTTTCTGTTTATTAATATGTATATTTGTATGTTTTCAGCTCTCACGTTTGGGGTTTGGGTGTTAAAGTGAATAAACCCTGAGCATTAAGAAGGAACTGTTGTGCTGTCCTCGTTTCCATCGCGCCGAGGGAGGTACAAGCCTGGACGTGGACGACGTGACAACACCTGGCGACGACGGCCCTGGTATTCGAGATGATGGAGATCAAGGGTTCCTGTAGACCAGACGGGTCTGCAGAAAACACATGATGATGTGAATTCACACGACTGGAGCAGTTTGCTTATTAATGTTGATTTATAGTGATTGTTTATCAATGTTTTTGTATTTTTTTTTTGCAAAAGAAATCTGTTCTGTTTCTTAAAAAAAAAAGGTGCCTGACTGCTAAAAATGTGCACTGTTTTGTAAATTGTTTTATAAGAAGTTGAACTCCATTTGATTAAAATGTTTATCTTTGGCAGCTCTCTTGTTTTTGCATGTCTGTCACAGTGAGGTGTTTGGAGTGAGGAAGTGTAATAATAATGTGTCATCTTCATGTAATGTGATGGCTGGTGATGGTGGTTTGATGGAAACTCTGATCTCTGACAGATACAGTGTGCTGTTCAGAGACTGTATCACAGACACTGATGGGGTTTGCTGCATTTTTGGTGCAAGTTTGTGGGGTATGTGAAAGTTTCCGAGTAACAGGCTAAATACTGAGTAATTACCAGGTAATAACATGGAAACAGACCTCACTTCCTTTTACAGTACAAATCCACTTTAATAACTATGTAATTTCCAGGTAATATTTTTATTTACTGGGTAATAAATGAGTAATTACCATGTAATAACATGGAAACAGACCTCACTTCCTTTTCCAGTACAAATCCACTTTAATAACTATGTAATTTCCAGGTAAATATTTTTCTATTTACTAGGTAACAAATAAACAATTACCATGTAATAACATGGAAACAGACCTCACTTCCTTTTACAGTACAAATCCACTTTAATAACTATGTAATTTCCAGGTAAATATTTTCTATTTACTAGGTAACAAATAAGCAATTACCATGTAATAACATGGAAACAGACCTCACTTCCTTTTACAGTAATCCACTTTAATAACTATGTAATTTCCAGGTAGGTATTTTTGCAGTTCCTGGGTAACGAATAAGTAGTTACCAGGTAATAGTGTGGAAACAGGCCTCACTTCCTTTTGCAGTAGTCTACAGTTCAACCGTAATTACCAGGTAAATGTTGTAGTTACTGGGAAGTTACCAGGTAAGTAGTAAAAAACACTTGACTAATAGGGAAATACATAGCGTACACACCTAGCAGTACCAAGTAATACCTAGTAAAAAGTCTACATTTCCCAATGATTACATGGTAATTACTTAGCAATTACTTAGTAAGTACTTGGCAATTACCGACATAGTTGCTATATACATTATAATTGCCCAGTAATTAATACTTAATACCAGGTAGTTACTTGGTATTTGCCTGGAATTGGCTTGGTAATTACTCTAAAAGTACTAGGTAATTAGCAACATAGTTACCCTGTAATTACATGGTAATTTTACAGTAACTTCTCCTTATTACATGGTACCTACCTTGCAATTACCACGTTAATACATGGTAATTACCGTACTGTAAAAGGAAGCGTTACCGTGTTGATCTACTCTGAAAGGGAAAACACTGGGTTTTCAGTTACACAACAGCTAAGTTGAGTATATTGCTCAACTCGAAGTAGTTTCACCTGGAGTTAAGCACGTGCACGACGACTATAAAAAGCCAGCATCAATGGGGCGCCGATTGGATGAGTCACCATGGCAACAGAGAAGCGCAGAGTGACATATGGCGAGCTGGAACACATTTTTAGAAAAAAATGCAACACCGCTGCAGCAGCGAAAGAGAGGGAGATGGTGTGACAGAAAAGTGCTGCCCGTGTCAATGTGTAAGTTTAAATGTAGTCTTTTATATCAGAATATTATTGAATATTAACTATTCCCACTGCGCAAAAAGACATTGAATCAACGTCTATTTAAGGTCATTGTTGGACGTCCCAGCAGGGTACCCACAAGGTGCAGAACGTTATGCCAGATGATGTCTTTTTTTTACGTAATTTCGACGTCGGGTATCGATGTCACCAGGACTTGAGACAAGGGCCAAAAAAAAATGGGGAAAATATAAATTAAGTTGACCAAAATCTAATCGCCGGGTTTGCAGTCTGAGCTTCCATCTTATTCTCTCAGTCATTTCAGCATTTCATTGCAGATGAGTGACACACGAGATTCGAACTCAGGACTTACTGTCCCGCGATCCTCAGCCTTACTTTTTGAGCTGTTAAATTGTTGAATGAACAATCTGTAAACGGGAGGGTGACGACTAGTTTGCAGAAAATTATTTATCCTGAACTACAGTGCAATACACACGAAACAAAGTGGGGGTTTAAAAAATGTTTTTGTGTTTCTCCAAAGTTCACAATTTGATGAAATTACGTACTAAATTTAACCGCTTGGGCGGCTCTTTTATTAGACAGAATTCTATCTTTAGGAGACAATGAAAACAAACAGACTCAAAGAAAAAGAATACAAGGCGGGGTTAACATTCACATAAACACTTTTCCAATGGTAAATTATTATTATTTATACTGCTTACTGCATAAAGTCCCATTGTAGAAGGTGACATGCTTGCCAAGGTTATTTTCCTATTACTTCATTTAAATCAATCACCAGCAGATGCTAACTCGAAATGCATAAAGACAGCATCCAACCTGCTGACAAGCCAAAATTCACAGGTACAGGAAACTACGATCACAATCCAATCTTTTTAAACAGATTTTATTGCAAAAACTTCACAGTACTCAAAATACGGACCAGTGATGAATCTGCAGCTAACTCTTCCTCCCATCTGCTGTGCCAGCATGCTATGGTGCTGATTGCCCTCAAAAGGGACTGTGACCGGCCAATCCAAGGTGGCTCCAGACTACCGTGGTCCACAAAACAGGAATCAGGGTTCCCGACAACACTGGACTAGCGATCAAGGGAAAAACACTTAATTAGCCCGACAGCAGCGTCTCCCGCTCAGTGGCTTTCGCAGTAAAGTGTACACATCTGACACGCCTCCACTTCCGGGTTTACTCAGTCAAGTTAATATACACTATGGCAGCCAATAAGTGAACACAGACACAGAACTTCCTGTCTGTCGCCCTTCAAAATAAAACAAAAATAAATACATCAAACCCATTTCATACATAATACGTCATTCCTCATCTCGTTCAGATGGTAAACATTTTTAATCAAGGAACATAAAGTTTCCCCGACTTTCAAATGTTCAACCGCATCAAGACTCGAAATTGGGTAATAATAAGACGTCCAAATACCTCACCTATTTTGGACGTCCAAAATAGGTCTATAATTGGTCTTGGACGGACGGACGCAATATGGACATGATCTGGACGTCCATACAACGTCCAATGTTTAAGGGGTTATAACAGGGAAACTGTTTGAATGGTCACCAATTAAAACTCGTGTCCGGTGTTTTGAACGAGAGAGGTTTTTTTTAATCCAATGTCTCAGGTTCCACCTCCCTCTGCTTTCATGAACGACTAAGCCACACCCCTTTAATTGTGCACGCTGTTATCCGTCGGGTGAAAATGAGAGCCTCTGAGTCCTACAGCATCCTACATGTTTAGCTGTTTACGGTGGATGTTCAGCAGACAGTGGATATATCCGAGGTAAGCGGGCCGGCTGCTGCGTTGCTAACTCTCCTCTGCCTGGGCGAGCGGCCGTGCTCTCTGGCTGCGTGCACACTTTGATTCACAGCACGAGAATACGGAAGCTCGAAATCTATTGGCTGACGCTGACCGGCACTTTTTCAGATAACATGGGGGTCTATGAGACGCAGGCGGGGCTCATAAATAAATTTTTATATTGCTTTATGCTAATATTATATTGTAGTATCGAACCAGACTGACACATTTAAGCTCTGTTGAAAAATGATACATACGTTGGAAACGAACGGAAACGAACGGACACGAGCTTTAAGGTATTTCATTTAGGTGTAATCCCGCGGGAAGAAGCGCACATGGCAGCAGCTAAAGATGAAATATAAAAACTTTGCTCAAACAGGTAAGACCTCGGCATAATCTCGGCATAAAGGATCTTTTTTTCCACTGTATATGGCAATGTAGAAAAATAAGTCAATTTTGGGAAGAGGTGACGAAGACAATATAAAAATTATCTCAAAGCAAATTCCAATAAACCCAAAATTTTACCTCCTGGGACTGTATCCAAAAAATTCCAGGTATAAAAAACATGAAAGAGCTTTTATAGACCTCAGCTTGCTCACTGCCAAGAAGTGTATTGAATTACTGTGGAAATCAATAAGTAGACCAAGCATAGGCCAGTGGCTGAGACAGATGCTTTCAAATCTCCCAGTAGAAATAATAACTTACATCATGAAAGGCAAACAGCAGGTCTTTGAGAGCAGTTGGGGACCCTTTGAGAAGGAAATTTCATTTTAGTCTGTTTATAATTCTGATATGTTTTTTATTATGTATACAGACATTCATAATGTTGCTCACCAGACATTTAAAAGATATCAAGCAGTATTATTCGAGCTCTCTAACACCTTTCAAAGGAACTAATTATGGCAAAGAGTTACAAACTAAATTTGATCAGGCTTTACATACGAAAACCTAAAGTAAAACACATTTGTGTTAGCTAAGGTTAATCTTTTCAGAGAATTTCTTGATTAAAAATACTGAGTCAATCATATTATAATCTCTCTTCATCAATACATGGAAAGTACGCTGTAAAACAAGGAGGCTGATTGACAGGTGCTTTATCTGTAACTTTACAACTACTGTAATTTCAAAGAGCTTCTATCACCCACTCTTTGATACATCTGCTGCCAACTTGGCCAGTGTACTGTTTGGGTCCAGTATAGTAATCAAAGGTACATTTACTCCTGTTTCCTGAAAGATGTTGTTCTGCAGAGTCATTGCTGACATGGAGTCAAACCCCAGTGCACCCAGAGTGGAGTCATCCAGTTCATCCACACTTAAATTGGTTATCAGACTAACCATTGCCTTCACATTTTCATATGTACAAGACACATGATGAGCTGGTGATTCCTTGCAAACATGGTATTTGAGTTCCACCTCTACTAAAGCTGACAGTTGCTCTCTTAGAGACTTATTTTGTGAAAGGACATGAATGTTAAGATTCTGAAAGTTGAATTTGCATATCACTTGTTGGGGTCTGTTCATTACAAGACATTTTTGAAGAGTCTCGTGAACCTCACACATTCATTGTCATCATGCCTTTTGCTTCCAAGAACTTTTGGAAATTGCTTTTATTCAGCAGCAAATTGGTAAATGGTAAATGGACTACACTTGTATAGCGCTTTTTACCCTGCATGACAGAGCCCAAAGCGCTTCACACTGCAATATCACATTAACCCATTCACACCATAATGGGTGGTGGTAAGCTACTATTGTAGCCACAGCTGCCCTGGGGCAGACTGACGGAAGCAAGGCTGCCAATCTGCGCCATCAGCCCCTCCGACCACCACCAACCATTCACTCTCACACTATAGTCACACTTAGGCAAGGTGGGTGAAGTATCTTGCCCAATGACACAATGACAGTTTTACGCCTGCGGGAGCAGGGATCGAACCGCCAACCTTCCGGTTATAAGACGACCTGCTCTACCAACTGAGCTACTGTCACCCCCGATTCATAGGACCCCAGTTGATGGACTGTCCAGCAAGTCCAAGATTTCTCCGATAATGACAGAATGAGTCGAGAAAAGAATTGGCTGCTGCATAATTACTGCATAATTACCGATGAATGATGAGATGGAGGAAAAGCACACAAAGAAATCAAGTGAAGTGTTGCATAGTGAAGATTCAGTGCACCAAGGACTTTGGGCTGCAGCACCTTTCTGAAGAGAGGCTCATCAAGAGCTTCAATCAGTGCATCATGCAACACCGCCGCACTATGAAACACTCCTTTGACCAGACAGGACAGGAAGCATCGTTTGATATTTGAGATTGCGTCAACTACCTGCTTTGACACAGACACATCACACTGGACATGCATGATTCTGACCCCATACCTCTTCTGCAGCAGATCAACTTCATTTTGCTTTTCATCAGACAAAGTACTTCTTTAGTTAACAAAGTTTTATTGAGCATTTCACATGGTACAAAATAATGTGTACGATTTACATGGAGCTCAGATATTTTAGCGAAATGACAAGAAAAAGGAGAACACACAAAAACAGAACCTTCAACGAACAGTGCGGAGACGAATACAGAATTCAAATGTTTATAATTATTCATATAGATACAACGTAGTGCTTAGCTCTCTTAGCCACATTTTTACAGTAGGTATTGCTGGTCCCTTCCATGACATTAGAAGTAACTTTTTTGCAATGACAACAGAGTAGGAA
This sequence comes from Salarias fasciatus, assembly GCF_902148845.1. Lineage (NCBI taxonomy): Eukaryota > Metazoa > Chordata > Actinopteri > Blenniiformes > Blenniidae > Salarias > Salarias fasciatus. Next base: position 235,870 of record NW_021941397.1, on the reverse strand, counting down.
ATAAACTTTCTTTAGGCCAAAGTGAAATTTCTAAATTCTTGAGATGTGCCCAAAATGATTAATAGAGGTTCTGGTGTAAGTGTTGTTTTCAAAATTTTTGACAATGATTTATGAATGAAGTGAGTTTGCATCTGTTTCCAAATGCGAATTAAATTGTGCATGACTGGATTTCGATTGTACAAAGATTTATCGAGGGAAGTCGGAGAAAGTATTACAGTGGCTGGTGAGTATGGTTCACAATCTTCTTGTTCTATGTCCAGCCAGGTAGGGGGTGTCTCAGGGATAATGGTAAAAAAGTTTGTTTTTAAAAGCACATGCCCAATAGTACAAGATCAATCAATCAATCAATCAATCAATTTATTTTTGTATAGCCCAGTATCACAACAACAGTTGCCTCAGAGGGCTTCAAGATGTTACATTGATTGGTAAAAATTTCAAAGACTGAAAATGACTTTGATAATAACAATGAATCACAGTGTAGTGTCTATATAAACAGTCCACAGACAGAACAGAGTGAGAACGTTGACATCAGACCAATAAACATAGTGGCATGAACAGTCCACAATAGCTCGTCAAGGTCGTCAAGGTCGCTAACGTGCTAACAGCGGAGAAGAAATGTAATTCACGAGAGATCACTGGTCAATCGGGGGCGTAAATAACCCAGAATAAACTAATCCCAGATGTGTTTAATAAACAGTCAGTTGTAAATGAGCACTATGGTAGTAATGAAGCTGTATTATGAAGGGCCGCGGAGGTTCGGAGGACTCTGGCTGCTGACGGAGAGCCCTGTGGGCTCTGTCAGTGAGTGGTGTCTCTGTCAGAGCGAGCACATCTTTCAGCAGTGAGGCCATAAAGTCCCGTGGTTTAGGCATTTCCAGCCCTTCGCGGATAATCCGGATGTTGTTTCTCCGCGATCTGCCTTTATAGTCTTCACATTGTTCACTTGTTGCTCCAGCTGGCTAATGCTATCTGAAGGACTGGTAGTAGCTTCCTCGATGTCTGTAACTTTACTTTGTAAAGCGTTGGATTTAGCTTCGAGATTGGCAATTGATGCCTGAACGTCATTTTTAGCATTGGTTATCTCTCCTCTCAGGTCAATGTACACTCGTTCAATGCATTTGTCCAGATTTTCACAAATGTCGTTCTTCACTCTAGCCATTTCACCCCTGAGTTCCAATACTTGGCATCTCAGCTGCACAAGCCCTCAACATACCAGAAAGCACGAAACCGGAGTTAACATGGTCCGCAGTCTTCCCTGTAGATCTGTAAGTTATCACATGAACAGTACAAAGATGCTTGCTCTCTTTCAGTCCTAAGACTGTCTGGCAAAATATGTCGCAGCAAGTCACCAAACCATCCAGGACCTGTTCACATGACAGATGGCTGAGGTCCTCCACACCCCAAATGAAAAGGATGTTTTCAATATCCACATTATTTCTAAGTGACTCAAGCACAAACTCTCGAATTTGGTCTGCTTTCCCGTCTTGTTTCTCTCCACAAAGATTGACTCTGGGGATACATGAGGCCTGAGTCTTCTAGCAATGCCAAGATTATCCTCAAACACAATTGCCTTCATTTTGCAAGTATACAAGTGTCGCTCCACAGCTATTTCACTTGTTTCATGTGGAAGAACAATGACTGAGGAACATTGGAGGAGCCTCGCAAAAATGAAATTCTCACCCCTTTGAGTTCTACCAAAACATCCCCCCGTGGGGACGAAAAGCAACCACACACATCCAGGTAATCTGGGCCCTGCTGGGTGGCTTTCATGTATATGATCATTTCCTCCTGCAGAGGCCTGATATGGTAATGCTCCCGATACCTGAGGGGAATCCTTGCTTTGCTGTCATGTATCCCATTGCTAGCACAGCAGTCATTTGGGGAAAATAGTCCAGTAGCACAGGGTGAATATAATACTCATGGAGATGTTTGAGAAGTTCACCAGGGACTCGAATCACAGTCACAGCTTCCTTGAATTCACTTCTAATGCACACACAGTCAAGCTGTTTGAATAACGGCCCGTACTGAAATCCTGCCAGAGCAAGAAAAGAGTAAATCTCTTCTCTCTTTAAAATCAATTTGCACCGTTGATTTACCACATCAACACAAATTTTTGATTCCTCTAGCAGAAACTGACTCTCTGTACACCTGTATGTACCAGAGGCATGTGTCGCAGCAGCAGACTGTATTTTGAAAGAGACTTCTTATCTTTGTGCTCAAGAATCACCCTCAACTTTTGGCAATTGGAGTTGAGGGTGAGCACGCTCTCAAATCGAACACTGAGATGGAGCTGGGAAACAGGAATCTTTAGCTTCAAGTTCGTCATCACTGAGGCAAACACCAACTCAACATAAAATGCACCAGGATGGGAACATGGTTGACTTTATGCTCCCAAAGATATGGTTCCTTCTCTGCAGAGATAGTGCACACAAAGTCTTTATTGTGTTTATTTGATGTATGAGCAGATGTGGTTCAACAGGAGAAAACTCCTGACCTTTTCTCAAGGCTTCAAAGTTCAGCTTCCTCTTGGTGTTGTCAAACTGATAAACTGGAAGAGGCGTGAGCAATGCCTCACAACCCTTGTAAAGCTGGTGCCAGTTAACATTAACTCCAAGTTCAAACAGTTTTGCCACTGTTGGGAGGGTTATGTTGCAATCATTTGAATCAGCAGAAGACAGAACTTCAGTGTCAGCTCCAAGAGTCTCACATATGTTTCTATAAAGAGCTCTACGAGGTCCAATCTCTACAAAGACCATTTTACCCCTCGATGGTTTGTCTCTGATGACAGCTGTTATTGCTTTTTCAAACAAAACTGGGTCTCTCGTGTTCTTCACCCAGTATCTGCCTGAAGTAAAATCACCATCTGAATACTTTCCTCCAGTTACAGTTGAAAAGAGTTCACACTTCATGTTGTTGGCTTCCAAGACATTGATACCTTTTTTCAATATCATCCATTACTGGATCCATGATGTGGCTGTGATATGCTGCTGGAACATCTAAGACATGAAGGAAAACATTTTGATCTGAAAACATGCTTTTCAGCCTCTTATGAAGGTCGTCTACAGCCTCTGCATCCCCTGAAAGAGTGCATGACACAGGGCTGTTGAAAGCAGCAATACACGCTTTTCCAGAGAAGACTGGAAGAATATCCACTATCCTTTTCACATCTACATTGCCAACTACAAGCATTTTCCTTCTAATACTTTACTCTGGTGAATACTGCGGTAGTGCAGCACTTTCACAGCATCCTCCAGGGATAAAAGACCTGAGCAGTGAGCGGCGGCAACCTCACCAACAGAGTGGCCCAGTGTTGCATCGGGTTTGACGCCCCAGTGCTTCAGGAGAGTTTCAATGCCAACCTGCATGGCAAAAAGAAGAGGCTGCGCCACATCTGGCTTCCTGAAATCCTTGTTTTCAGGTTCACCAGCCAGTGCTTCACTGATACCAGTGGTATTGTATCTCTGGAAGACAGTCTCTATTTCTCTGACCTTTTCTCTGAAAACAGCAAACTTCCTCATAAGGTGCCTGCACATCCCCTGTAGGCAACCCCACTTCCACAGAACACAAAGACAACCTGAATGCTAAATGTTGTTGATTCAACCTTTGTTTTCAGTGTAGAGCTCAGATTGTGTTCTAACTCGGACAGAGAGGAGGATGGAAGATTTTCCTATATTTGTGTTTGTAATGACTTCTTCCACAGGCTGAGGTGTAGCACAGTGCCTGTGTGTCAACTCTTTGATCACTCCTGAGTCTTTGTTGAGTGTCAGTCATGGTAAGGATTAGTGATCTTTGGCTGCAGATAATACAAAAACATTTGGACAATGTATTTGTGTCTGAGTGGTAAGTGTGGTGTGATTACACTCTCTTAAAATCACATGTGCATTTGTACCACCAAACCCAAAGCTGTTGATCCCTGCCATCCTTCCCTGTAACACATTTGTCTCCCACCTTTGAACTTTAACTGGATATTTAGATGTAGAGATTTAATATCTATACTTGTGCTGTTTTCTGAGGAGAAAACTGAGGGAACAATAGTCTCATGCTTCATCATTAGAAGTACCTTAATGAGTCCGGCCACTCCAGCTGCAGATTCCGTGTGTCCGATGTTGCCCTTTACAGACCCAATCAGGAGTGTCTCTGAATCAGAAGATCTGTTTTTGGCGATGGCATTTGAAATGCTTCTCATCTCTGTCAGGTCCCCAACTGGAGTTCCTGTCCCGTGCGCTTCAATGTACTGGACATTCGCAATGTCAGAGTCTGAGTAGATTTGTCTCAGCAGCTCCTTTTGTTGATCCATGGATGGTTTGGTGATCGGCGTGGCACAGTGTCCATCCTGGTTGACGGTTGATCGTTTTGCTGATGATTCCCCATATTTTGTGGCCATGCTCTTTGGCCTATATGTAAAGAAGTAGGCTTCTTAGTATTCCACCATATGATTCATTAGTCACAGAAAAACGATGAGTATCAAACTTACTTTTTTCAGAAGTTTGAGAAGCACAACTCCACAGCCCTCTCCTCGGCCATAGCCATCTGCCGTGCGAGAGAAAGGCTTGCTGGTCCCGTCAGCTGAGATCATCTTCGCCTTGCTGAGAGCAACAAAAACTCTTGGCTCGATGATGCAATTAACTCCTCCACACAGAGCCATGTCACAGTCACCTATTTGAAGGAATAAAAAAATTCAATGTGGAATATTTAAATATGCTTGAATTTTTTGGCAAACAGGACTACGTACCTTGTTTTATAGCCTGACAGGCTACATGAAGAGCGACCAACGATGAAGAACAAGCACTGTCGATGGCAAAAGAAGGGCCGGTGAGATGAAGGTGAAGGAAATTCTGTTGGCAGCAATATCATTGCTGACCCGGTGCTGTTGTAGTGGGTTATTGTGCTCGGACTGTTACTTCTGAGCATCTCGTAATCTCTGTTCATGAGACCTGCAAGGAGCACAATCACAATTAAAGCATAGCAGGCAACAGTATGATGAACTCAGGAACAAGATTAGAAATGAAACATAAGCTGATTGTGAAGTGGATTCCGATGTAAACGCCGGTTCTGCTCCCGCTGATGGTTTCCATAGCAATTCCAGCATCCTCCAATGCTGTGTATGAACACTGCAGAAGGAATTTGTAGTCAGCCTCCACCTCAGAAACACCAAAAAACTTGCAATCAAACTCATCAAACCTGCGAAAATGAAAACAGTGCATTTGTCATTGCTTAAAATCTTTCAAGAGAAGAAAATTGTTCTCAATCTTCCTGTACTGATCTAATACTTACCCCTCTGTAAGAGTTGCTTGGGTTGTCTGTGTCTTTCCCGGTTTGTTCTCATCAGCATCGAACCAAAAAGCGGTGTCAAACCTCTCAACTGGAATATCGACTGCACAGTTCTTTCCTTCCAGCAGAAGCTTTCAGAAACTGTCCAACCCTCACCTAATTCAAAATGGACCACAAGAACTGTTGTTCATCGTCATTTAGACAACACAAAAAAACATGGTGTATCCTTGCAACAACATCAGAATTAAGCCATACCTCCTGGAAAATAGCATCCAATCCTAATGACTGCAATGTCCTCCTCTGCCTCTTCCATGATTCTTCTGAAGTGATTTTTTCCCCCTGGAAATTTCACTTTAAAAGCCAAATCAAAGCGTAAAGCCTCTCCATGATGAAGTATAACACTCTGTGCTGGTTACATCTGGTGCTGCTGTATCTTCACAGCCCTTTATAAAGTGTGAGCCAGCTCAGAAAACAGAAGAGGACAATGAGAAGGCTTGTTTCATGCAGCTGGCATCAACTAAAGATACTAATTACAGGATCATGTTATTCAAAGGCAGCTGTGGAAAGACCTGCTCACAAGACGTGCATTCAAATTCCTTTATTTTCCAAGATAAAAAAAAAAACTTTGTTGCAGCCACTACTAATCTACGAAGACATCTTCTTTTGATCACAAAAAAATATCTAGTATATTTATTTGAATCTGTTCTTGACACCGACCATAAACAACTTTTCCCTTTGTTTTGTTCGGAATTTTTGTGAATATTGTAGGAAAGTGTGATACTGTAATCCTATAAATACATTGACCCTTGCTTGTAATGCTTGCAGTCGTTGCGAATTTTCTGACATATAACCTAATTACTGAGGGTGTGATTTAGTTTTAACAACAGTGTTTAACAAAAAGCTGTCGAAAGCAAATGTAGGTCATCTTTAAATCAAGTTCCTTATTACAACTTATTAGGGTTTAAGAGATCACACCACTGACAAAAACACAACCTTGAGCTTTACTTTATGACCGTCCCAATTCGATAAAGCAGCTTATAGGAAGCGCTTCTGCTTTAGTCAACTGATACTGTTCTAATTACATTACTTTTCCTGACCCTTATTTCTGCTCTGCTTCAGCCTACGATTACCTGGATGATTATCATGACTGTGAAGACGCAGAGAGTATTTTTGATTTTGGTAACACTTTACTTTAAGCACGCCAGTGTAACACATTATAAGTAGTTATAAACACTCATACATGATCACAATGCTTTATAACTCACTATACAGCACTATACAGCATAGCATTAGGGTTAGGCGTGAAAACATAAAAGAGAAAAGCATGGGCAACAGTATCCTTCCTTGTAGCAACAGCGATCATTTCGTCAAAATCCCAATGATTTTCTGTGCAGTCTGATAACTTTTTGAAATCCAAAAGAGAATGGATGAGAAGGGAAGCGAGATAAAAATATTTGATAGAGAAACACTCTGTGAAGTATAAAAAAACAGAAGATTGAAATTTAAAAAGTAAATCTTCAAAAGAAGGAGTCCTACTGTGGGGGAACCCAAAGTGGGTTTCTGTATGAGATTGTATTCGGATAAAGTATTTAAGAAAGATTCGTCCAAACAAGCCCATGGATATTATCAGACCACCTTCACAGCTGCAAGGCTGGGGATTAGACAGAAGAAAAAAGAGAGGGAAATAAAGGGGGGAAGGGGGGGAAAGGGGGAAAAAAAAAGGAGGGTTAGGTTCAGGGTTAAGGAGGGGAAGGGGGTAGGATCACAAAGATTAATTAATGTAGAGGGGGAAAAAAAGGTGGGGGGGAGAATTTAGGCTGAGGAAAAGGAGAGGATTTATATAAGGATCAGAAAATCAATGAAGTAAAATACAAGGTGGAAATAAGGTAGGATTCGAAGGGGGGGGGAGGGGGGGGGGTTGCAATGGCCACATTCTATGGCATAAATCAAATTCCTTTCTTGTAATTGCCAAGAAGTTTTGGTGGGAGCTCCCTCACTCGAGTAACTGTTAAACAGGCATGAAGGAGCTGTTCGAATGTGGGTAGGAGATCTCTTCCTACTCAAAGCTTTAAATTGAGAAAAAACTAGAATGTCCTGAAGGTTCCTGTTCCTCCGATACGCAGTGATCATTTTAAATCTTTGAAGAGGTGGACATGACTCCAGCAATTGATGAAAATTGATTCGAAGATTTCTATTAAAAACATGAAGTTGTTGGTTGAAAGTAGTGATAAATGGGATCAGCAGGGGGCTCTCTCCGGCGCGGGGAGCTGGGGAGACACTAGGAGGGTTATTCTTCACCTCCATTTTGATACCTCTCAGAAATCGTTTAGAATATCCTCTGAGTCTGAGCGCTCTGAACAGGATGACTGTCGCCTCCTCAATATCTTTGTGGTAAGTGCAGATTCTATGAAATCTTATCAGTTGGGATTTAATGATACCCCTAAAAGTGTGTTTTGGATGATAACTGGATTTATGGAGTAATGTGTGTTTGTCTGTTTCCTTGAAGTACACTTTCGTAGCCAACTGTTTTGTATTGGTTTTGTAATTATGAAAAAAAAACAGTGGTATCGAGAAACTCAATCTTATATTTTTGTCTATTATGTTTTATTTTTATATTTGGATGATGAGCGTTAAGAACTTCAAGAAACTGCTCAAACAACTCAGTGGAGTCATTCCATATTCCAAAATGTCGTCCAAATGTAACCCGGATCTCACGTAACTGTGGGATGGGGCCTGAGTTCGGTATGAACTAGTAAAATTAGCTAACACAAATAAGGGACACAACAACTGAACTTTTAAGACAATAATCCTCCAAACAGGGTTTATTTTGTATCAATGAAATAAAATAATGAAATTCTAAATGAAAATGTTTTAACAAAATATAAATATATACAGACAAAAAACTAAATATCAGTCCTTTTTATGAATTTTCTTTCAAACCTTTTTCTTATGAATTAACCCTTTTTCATGAAAACCTCTTTTAGTACCTTTTTAGATATTATTTACAAAATCCCAGATATATTTATATCACAACAACAAAACCAACATAAATCACATTTGTGGGCCCACACTCACACACTCCTCAAACATTCATTTTGCAAATAACCATGTTGCAGGCCTGATTCGAAGCTGGGAGCGGTGAGGCCAGAAACTGTGGGGCCGCTTCACTCCAAATTGAGCAACAGAAAATAAAATGTGCACTTTTAGAATTCTTTTGAGTACTCACGGATCCAAGGGGGTTAATAGGATGAATGGGGAAACGAGTGGTAGCAGTCACAAGGGAACAGAGGAGTAGATGGTCTTTTGTGAAGATGATGATGATGAGATGAAACAAACTCAGATCACTGAAGAAACGAAGCTGAAGATCATTGAAGAAACAAAACTGAAGATAACACTGAAGAAACAGCAGAAACTCCGCCAGGCCTCTGGTCGACGCTCCAACCGGCTCTCTCTCAGTCCACATCTGATGCAAGAATATTTCACTTAGTTCAACTCACACTTATTATAAGTAGTGCTCATACAAGGCTTAAACTGAGCATATTGAGGCTCATTGAAATGCCAAAGCTAACAGCTAGTCGCTATGTAGCACCAGACACATGATTTCCTTTAGCACTGCAACCACAAGTTATAGCACAGAAATACACATATCTGTTACCTGATGCAGATCACAACAGTCACACTCTGGATCAACTGGTAGTCAATCTTCCATATAACTTGAATGTTCTCCACAAATCACGATGTTTCCTCGCCGATCACGGCTGACATGAGAGAGATCTTTTTTCTTCCTGTTACAGCACCGTGCGCCACTTGTCCCGCCCCTTACACAAAAGAAGATCTCTGATTGGCTATTAAGTCACAACCAAACCAGTGACAACAGAAAAACACCATGAATGACAACTGAAACAAAATCAAGATAGTGTGCACATCTTTTAAGGAAACAATGAAACCAAAACTTATTCATCTCTTTCAATTTCACACATAAATGAACTTTATACATTTTACACTGTAAATACATTTCAAATGAATTCCATGTTTTTTAACTGAATGAACTTTGTGGCTCTTTTAACTTATTTACATACAAAATCACTCATTTTTTAAACGTTTATGAAATCTGATTGTCTTTTTATGCCTTTTAAATGTCTTTTATGCATGTGTCTAATTGGACAGGGCTACACCCTCCCCTTCTAACCGTGTAGATGTCCTCATCACACCTTTTCCCTTTTCTTTGTCTTAGAAACATGTTTTTTTGTCTCATGTTCTGAGATTTTCATGGATGTTTTATGTTTCTGTCTAGGTGTCTTGTAAATTTGGTCTTGAGGGTTTAATTTTAGTTGAATAACCATGCCATGATGCATAATGGTAACTGGTTCACTGGATGGATAACCAGGTTTGTCATAAGTAAATCGCATGGGCGGTTTTGATTCTCTGTGAGATTTTCGAACAGGGGAACTCCGTTTATGTTTTCGTCTTGAACTTTCATGTGATCTGTCATTTCTGGCTCTTCTTGAAGAGGGTGATGTTGCTCCCCCTTCTGAATCTTGTTCTTCTGCAGAGGCATTTGTTTCTTGAACTTCAGAATCCACTTCAGAAGGTGTAGAGCTTTCAGAAGATTCATTCTCACTTTCTTCAGTAGGTTGATTTTCCGGCATGTCTGGGTTCTCCTCTTGAGAACTTCCATCCTCCTCTGAGCTTTTACTGCTCTCATTTTCTTCAGGGTCCGGATTTTGTTTATTCAATTGTCTCCTGACTTCATCCGCATCAAATTCCCAAGGAACATGAGCGGTTTCCAGCTCAGAATCTGATGATGCAGTATCATCCTCTGTTTGAGTAGGCTGAGTTGTTCTTTGGTTTTGTCGGTTACGAAGCGATCTGGTGACAGGTCTCCGGACGGGTTCTTCTTCTCAGGAGGATCTGACATCCTGACCAGATAACCGATTGGCAACAGATGATCTCGATGCAAGGTTTTGGTCGAGCCGGAACCATATTCTGGTTTAACTCTGTATACCGGTAGGTTGGGTAGCTTTTCCACAACGACATATGGAGTTGACTTCCATCGATTTTGGAGCTTATGTTTGCCTTTTATCCCAACATTCCGGATGAGAATTCTGTCCCCTTTGTCCAATGGCTGATCTCTCACTCGCTGATCATGACGAGCTTTGTTTTTTAGGTGACTCTTTGTAGCTGCTTCCGAGGCCAGCTCGTAGGCTTTCTGGAGATCTTTTCTCATCTTAACGATGTACTGTTGATGAGAAGATTCACTTTCACCATCCGGTGAGATCCCAAAACAGATGTCTATGGGCAGTCTTGCTTCTCGGCCAAACATGAGTAAGTATGGCGAAAATCCAGTGGCATCATTTTTAGTACTGTTATAAGCATGTACAAGATGACTGATATGCTGGCTCCAGCATTGCTTTTTACAGTATCCAAAGTGCCAATCATCGCTAGGAGAGTGCGATTGAATCTTTCTGGTTGCGCATCGCCCTGTGGATGGTAAGGGGATGTTCGTGATTTCGGATTCCCAACATGGATAACAACTCTTTCACTACGACTTTCAAAATCTCTGCCTTGGTCTGAGTGTATCCTAGCCGGCAGGCCGTAGTGCACAAAATATTTCTCCCACAATACTTTTGCAACAGTGATGGCTTTTGATCTTTGGTAGGAAACGCCTGTGCGTAACGTGTGTAGTGATCTGTCACTATCAACACATTAGCAACACCTTTGGAATCTGGCTCAATCTGTAAAAAATCAATACAGACAAGATCCAAAGGACCATTACTGGTGATCTGATTCAGCGGCGCGGCATGCTGAGGGAGCGTCTTCCTGGTTATGCACCTCCCACATGTTTTAATGTACTCTTCAACCTCAGCTGCCATGCGTGGCCAATAAAATCGATCATTGACCAATTCTCTGGTTCGCTCAACACCCATGTGTCCACAGTCATCATGCAGCGATCTTAAAACCATGGGCCGATATCTTGATGGCAAGACAAGCTGTTTTATTTGTTTTCCACATGGTTTTTCTTTCAATCTATAAAGTACTCCATCCTTAGATTCCAGTTTGCTGCTTTCACGGAGGAGCAAAAGAATCTCTGGCGGATCACTTTTCGAGTGATTCAGTTTCTGTTTGGTTTCAACTGCTTTCTTGACTGGTCCAATTATGGGATCCAAATCTTGTGATGTCTGAATTTCTTTTGGGCTCAACTGGTCAAGTGCGCTCATGCTGATATCACTGGAACGCAAAAGCATCAGGCACCACCATGCCAGGAGCTCCAAGCTGATCCACCAACCGGTCTGGTGCCTCTGCTTCTTCACATACAGTGGCCCGTTTGCAGAGAGCTTTAACCCCAGCAGGTTGAATGCTCACCCAATCTTTTTCATCTCCTGGGGCGTACTGACGGGACAATAAATCAGCGTCGATGTTGTGTCGCCCAGGACGGTACTGAATGGTGAAATCATATGTGGCCAGAGCAGCAAGCCAGCGATGACCAACTGCACTGAGCTTGGCTGAAGTCAACACATACGTTATGGGTTATTATCAGTCCTGACAATGAATTTTGCACCATATAAGTAGTCATGGAATTTGTCCACAACAGCCCATTTTAATGCCAGAAACTCCAATTGATGGACTGGGTAGTTTGTTCTGAGTCTTTTAGTTTCGACTTGCGAAAGCAACAGGTCGAAGGCCTTCGGGGTATTCTTGGTTCAGGACTGCACCTAGTCCATTCATACTGGCATCCACATGCAAAATGTAAGTTTTTGTGGGGTCAGCGAAGGCTAAAACTGGGGCGTTGATCAGGCAGTCACGGATTTTCTCAAATGCATCTTGACAGGTCTGAGTCCACCGCTCTCCGAAAGGCTCTGATGTTTTGAAGTAGACCTTACTTGAATCTGTTTTCTTTCTGGCCTTAGGGTCCTGCCACAGGGGAGCATACCCTTTGGTAAGTTCAGAGAGGGGGCGAATGATAGCGGAGTAATTTGCAATAAACCTCCGATAGTAAGAGCAAAACCCAGAAACGACTTTAGAGGTTTTAGGTGAGTGGGAACTTTCCAGTCTTTCACCACTTCCACCTTCTCCTGATCAGTAGCTATCCCATTTGCAGATACAATGTGACCCACGTATTTGACCTGAGGTTGACAAAACTGACATTTGTCAATGGAAACTTTTAATCCAATCTCCTCCAGTCTGTCCAAAACTTTGAGCAGCCTCTGTTCATGCTCTTCCAGAGTTTTTCCAAAAACAATGATATCATCCAGATATACCAATGCTTCCAGAAGATGCATGTCACCAACTGCCTTCTCCATTAGACGCTGAAATGTTGCAGGCGCTCCTGTGATTCCTTGTGGCATGCGTTCAAACTGATAGAAACCGAGGGGGCAAATAAATGCCGTTTTTTCTTTATCTTCCTCAGTCATTGCAATCTGGTAGTAGCCACTACGTAGATCTAATACAGAGAACCATTTGCTGCCTGACAACGAATCCAAAGCATCATCAATGCGTGGCATTGTGTACTGGTCTGGTACGGTGGTTATTAAGTGTTCTGTAATCGATACAGATTCTTATGTTTCCATTTTTCTTTCTCACAACAACAATTGGTGAGGCGTAGGGACTACGGGACTCTGTTATAATCCCAGCCGCCAACAGTTGTTGTATGTGTCGTCTCACATCATCAATATCTGCAGGAGCGATTCTCCTTGACCTCTCCCTGAAAGGTCGGGTGTCATGTAGACGGATGTGGTGTTCTACACCTGTGGCCAAGCCAACATCCCATTCATGCAATGAAAAAACTTTCCTCCTTCCAGCCATCTTCTGCCGAAGCCGGTTCTTCCACTCCTCGGAGATCGGGGAATCTCCAAAGTTGAAGAGCTCTGGGTCGATAGCTTCAGCTGTTGACTCAGATGGTTGGACAGGGGTGACTGTGTCCACAGCATACATTTCAGCAATGACCGTTCCCACTGGTATAGAGGTTGCTTTTTTGGACTCATTCTGAATGAGCACAGTGAAACTGTTGCTATCGATAGTAGCATTTGGGAGCACACCTGGCTGTACCAGTACGCCAGCTGGTAATGACTGAGCAGTGGGTGCATCGATCAGTACGAAATCTTTAGAGGGGGCAGTCTGTCTGTCTACTTTGCATGTAGCATAGTATTTTGCTCCTGGAGCAACAGAAAGTGGGCCAGGCCCATTCCATTTTATTTGTCCCAAGATTTCCTCTTTTTTCGGCTGTGTCGGAGCATTGACTGGGTATAGACTGACTGAATTCTCATTGAGTGGACAATGTCCTTGTCATTTTCCGTCTTCACCAGTTCCCACAGGCGACTAAACAGAGAGTGTTTGTGCCGACCAATACAGGGGCCTGTTGATGGTTTTTTGGCTCAGGGCAGATCAATGCAAGCACCTCGACTTGTCCAGATACACCAGTGATCTCTTTTGCAAACTCCATCTCCACTACAACATAACCTCTGTATGGATAATCTGTGTCAGCAAGACCCCAGAGGCCGAGGTTTGAGAGGGGTTTGATGGGAACATCTGCCAAATGGTCATTATACCAGCTTTCAAAGATGATAGTCACATTAGATCCACTGTCAATGAGAGCATTGCAAGGCACATCGTTCACCTTGATGGTATGAATGAATGATGGACCTACAAGACCTCAGGTAAGTTTGCATCTTTTCCAGGGACTTCGATTTTGTTGACATTCGCGACACACGACTCATCTGTGGCAGATTTTGAGTTTTCTGTAGTGGGATCTGGTGCTCCTCGTACTACACGAATGAGCTTTCTTATGACTTTCTGTGGGTTTTCAGCTCCAGTGCATCTCGTAGCAATATGACCATTTTCTCCACACTTGTAACAAAAATACTCATCAGAACTCTTGACGATGAAGCTTTGAATGGAGCAGGTTTGTGGATTTGGGCTGGTCTGTGTTTACTGGGGTGTGTCATATTTTCTCTCTGAGGAGCTGATGCGTAGTTCACTGCCATTACGCATTTTATTTTGCAGATCTTGAACTTGTTTTCTGAGGGACTCCAGTTCGTTCTGTGACTCTCCTTTGATTTTTTTGTTTTTCTTCTCTTTTGGTCCACTGACAGAACCATCGAATGGCATCTGAGATGGTGAGCTGTTTTTCTTCTCCAGCTGCGCTCTCAATTCTTGAATTTGAGCCTCAAGTTCACTCCTGGAGGTTGAATCAGGCTCTTTCTCCTTCTCAGCCTGTATTGTGCGTACGTGTTGACGACGTACAGGTGCTGTTTGGCTTTGTTTGGCAGACTGACGACTTCTTCCTCAATCACTTCTCTCAGCAAGTTCAAAAAAGTTGGGGGGTTGTCTTTCCGCTCCCTAATTTTCAACTGAAGCAACATTAGCTCAGAGGTTGAACCTTTAATAAGTTGCTCTATTCTGGCTTTGTTAGCAGAACTAACAGGTAAACCACCTGCTTGCACAACTTTAACAAGAGACCTCTCTAATCTTCTCAGAAAATCAGATAAGCTTTCACCAGGCTGCTGATGAAGAGATCTGAATGACAAATAAGTTCTCCAGACTCTACAGTACCAAAAATGCTCTCTATGGCCTCTATGTAGTCATGGGGGCTAGCATCTGGTTCAGTCATACGAACAGCTTGAACGATCTCCAAGGCGGGCCCTTTTAAACTTTCCAAGATCCGTCGCCGTTTCTCTTTGTCAGAGCACTCACCTTCATCAACTAGAAGCGTTGCTTGCTCCAGCCAGACGTGGAGGGACTCCTCTCCCGGGGTGTGGGACTGACTCCGGAGAAAGTTCGTAATCTTCTGTAGGCATGGCTGTCTGTTTGTCTGTTGTTTTGCCCATTATTTCTCCAACTGCACGGATGATAGCCTCAGTGTTGCTGTCTTCTGTTGCTTGAGAGCTACGTGCACTTTGGAGATCCTCCAAGGTTTTTCCTTCATTTTTTAGAAAAATGAGTAACTTTTCTTCAAACTGTTCAGGTTGGGGCTTTATAGTACACTGATTTCCAGGCACTTCCACCACTTATGGGCATCACTTCTGGGGGTATTCTTGTGGGGTCTATTGGCTCACGGCACTCACACAATACCATTAAGGACTGTTGTGAGGGTGAAACATTTTTCCCTAACCACCACTCTGCCTAAGACTTTGATAGTCTCTGCTGTTTCTTCAATCTCGGCTGTTGATACTTTCAGGTACTCCATAAAGTAGGAGGGCATGTTTACATCTACTGACTCTCCTCTGCACCAGTTAATCAGATCAAGTTGTGAGGGACTGCTCATTTTGAAATCCTTTTTTTTTTTTCTGTTAATTTTGGGACTGTTTAGTTATTACTGTTAGAAAATACAGTTATTGCTCTTAAAAGTTGTTGTGTCCATGAGATTCTTATTTATTTTATCTTCTTATTCTGAATTTTGTTTAATTTGATCCCAGCAGTGCCTCCATTATGTAACCCGGATCTCACGTAACTGTGGGATGGGGCCTGAGTTCGGTATGAACTAGTAAAATTAGCTAACACAAATAAGGGACACAACAACTGAACTTTTAAGACAATAATCCTCCAAACAGGGTTTATTTTGTATCAATGAAATAAAATAATGAAATTCTAAATGAAAATGTGTTTTAACAAAATATAAAATATATACAGAGACAAAAACTAAATATCAGTCCTTTTTATGAATTTTCTTTCAAACCTTTTTTTCTTATGAATTAACCCTTTTTCATGAAAACCTCTTTTAGTACCTTTTTAGATATTATTTACAAAATCCCAGATATATTTATATCACACAACAAAACCAACATAAATCAATTTGTGGGCCCACACTCACACACTCCTCAAACATTCATTTGCAAATAACCATGTTGCAGGCCTGATTCGAAGCTGGGGAGCGGTGAGGCCAGAAACTGTGGGGCCGCTTCACTCCAAATTGAGCAACAGAAAATAAAATGTGCACTTTTAGTAATTCTTTTGAGTACTCACGGATCCAAGGGGGTTAATAGGATGAATGGGGAAACGAGTGGTAGCAGTCACAAGGGAACAGAGGAGTAGATGGTCTTTTGTGAAGATGATGATGATGATGAAACAAACTCAGATCACTGAAGAAACGAAGCTGAAGATATCATTGAAGAAAAAACTGAAGAAAACTGAAGAAACAGCAGAAACTCCGCCGGGCCTCTGGTCGACGCTCCAACCGGCTCTCTCTCAGTCCACATCTGATGCAAGAATATTTCACTTAGTTCAACTCACACTTATTATAAGTAGTGCTCATACAAGGCTTAAACTGAGCATATTGAGGCTCATTGAAATGCCAAAGCTAACAGCTAGTCGCTATGTAGCACCAGACACATGATTTCCTTTAGCACTGCAACCACAAGTTATAGCACAGAAATACACATATCTGTTACCTGATGCAGATCACAACAGTCACACTCTGGATCAACTGGTAGTCAATCTTCCATATAACTTGAATGTTCTCCACAAATCACGATGTTTCCTCGCCGATCACGGCTGACATGAGAGATCATTTTTTCTTCCTGTTACAGCACCGTGCGCCACTTGTCCCGCCCCTTACGCAAAAGAAGATCTCTGATTGGCTATTAAGTCACAACCAAACCAGTGACAACAGAAAAACACCATGAGTGACAACTGAAACAAAATCAAGATAGTGTGCACATCTTTTAAGGAAACAATGAAACCAAAACTTATTCATCTCTTTCAATTTCACACATAAATGAACTTTATACATTTTACACTGTAAATACATTTCAAATGAATTCTATGTTTTTTAACTGAATGAACTTTGTGGCTCTTTTAACTTATTACTTATTACATACAAATCACTCATTTTTAAACATTTATGAAATCTGATTGTCTTTTTATGCCTTTTAAATGTCTTTTATGCATGTGTCTAATTGGACAGGGCTACACAATAATGCAAATATAGAGGGGCCGCACCTTACATTTCTTTAACGTACGTTCCCATTCCGCCATATAGATATCCGCGTAGGCCGGTGCATATTTACGGCCCATAGCGCACCCACATACCTGCAAATACCATTTGTCGTTGAAGATAAAGTCATTTCTCGTTAGAGTAAGATGAAGTAACTGACATATTTCACCATCAGGACGATTGGGATCCGGACTTTCAAAGAAGACTTTTCTAACCGCCTGTAACCCAATTGTGTATCAATGTTTGTATAAAGTGATTCTATGTCAATAGAAAACAGAAACACATCCTCTGGAACAATCAATTGTTGAAGTTTTGAAACAAATTGATAAGTATCCTTAATGTAACTAGGGTGTTTCTTAGAAAGCGGGTTGATATAGAAATCAATGAATTCAGCAACTCTATAAGTTTCGGATCCACAATCACTTACAGTGGGTCGACCCGATGGGATTCTATGCGGAATAGTCCAAGAACTGGATGGTTTATGGATTTTAGGAAGGAGAAGTATCGAGGACGTGGCGGGTCCGGACCTAACAGAAATTGCATTTGTTTAAAAGAGATACATTTTTGAAATACAAGGATTGAATAATTGCTTTAATCAGACCTTTGGTTACTGGCTGCAAAGGAACCTGAAGAGGAATATAATATTTAAGATTGTGTAGCTGTCTCTCTGCTTCTACTAAGTAATCGTGTCGATCCTGTAAAACTACCTGACCTCCTTTGTCTGCGGGTTTAATGATAATATCCCTTCTTCTACTCAGGTTTCTAAGAGCTTTTTTTTGGGTTTCCATAATAGGTGGACGTGCCTGAGGGATAGACAGAGTGGATAACAAGTCTCGATCTTTCTTAATACAATCCTGTAATGGGATGGAAAGAGGATTAGGGTTAGGGTTTAGGGTTAGGGTTAGGGTTTGGTCCTGACATTGTGATCATCTATCAATGTTTATAACAATAGCTACACGTGTTATAATGGCATTAAAATGCTTTATAAATGTACTTATGTTTTAACAGGGGGCTTCAAGTAAAGTGTTCCGATGTTTTGTTTACATTATCATCATAAAGTTAATAATCCGACTTATTGCCTAAGCAATGGTAAGAGCCTGCAGTATTTACATGTGGATAGTTGTTTGGAGTGCTTGGTGAATGTGGCAGTGTACATCTGACATTAGAGGATGGAAAATGAGAATAGAATTTGATATGTTGGTGATGTGACCTCTCTGACGACCTATCCTTTATGAATCACATTAAAAGCTGTTGATTTCACTTTTGTGTGTGGATTTATGTGACACACCTGAGCAGACATGTTGAAACTTGTCTAGGCGTGCATGGGTTTGAAAAGTTACTTCTTTAATCACGTCTGTAAAAGAGCACAGGCGCACACTTTAGCACTGCCATGCATTCACACTAGTACTACCCTGAGCAATGTGCATCCCAAGGACCCCTGCTGGTGCCTTAGCTGCCCCCAAAAGTGCCTGTTCACTTGAACCCGCTCAGTAATCCACACAACCTGTTTCCTTGTAGTACCCTCAACAAGGTGGATTAACTAAACATCACAATTTAACAATGTAAGTATACAGAAATTGAAAACAAAATATAAATAAAATATGGGGGGTCCACTGTTCCACACAGACACTGCTGTGGCTCTCACATTTATCATGTGTAAGACAAAACAAAATGAATATATTTACGTAACTGTCATTCTGCATAATACATTATGATGATTTCAGGATGCTGAAAGATAAAACAAAAGCTGGCCTGAATATCAGCATGGAGTGGACTCTGTGACAGACAGAAGATTCACAGTATTTATTAGAATTTGATCAAATAAACAATAAGACAACAAAAACCAAAACTGGACAGTTTACAAAAAATATCGTCAAAACCATCAAACATGTCTATTACAATGTAATTTTCCTTTTGGTTTCACGATTATCATATTCATAAAACAGAGCAAGTAAAACTGTGACAAGATAGAAAGCAATTCCAGATATCCAAAAATGCACAAAATAAAATAATATACTGTTCAATTTACCCCGTGTACCCGCCGTCGCCCACAGCAGCTGGGATCGGCTCCAGCCACCCGCGACCCCGAAAGGGAGCAGCGGCAGAAAATGAATGAATGAATGAATGAATGAATGAATGAATGTTCAATTTAAGAGAACTATGAAATAAAATACACATTGTGCAAATGAAAAGTATCAACAGTCAATGGCATTAAGAATTCTTCTGTACAGTGCTCATCATATTTTTCAACAATTCAGGATCATGATGCTCTGATGACTGATTCTATATTGCTTCTGTGTGTGAGTTTATTATCTGGTGGAGAGAACATTTCTGTCTTCAGCTGGAGGAAACTTCCATTTCACTGTCATGCACACCCTGAGCTGCTTCACTCAGTATGGTGATCACTGTTGATATTGTGGCATCAGGATCCAACAGTTTCACCAAAGGCACATTCACACCTCTCTCCTGAAAGATCAGATTTTGCAGAGTCATGGCCTGCATGGAGTCAATGCCCAAGGAGGACAGATTTGTGTCATCTCCCAGCTCACCCTGCTCCAGGCCTATGGTCTCACTTAGCAGAGAGATCACATAGAGTTTTGGTGAGACATCAGTTTTTTTATCTTCCCACTCCATCTCTTCCGATTTTTGGAAAACCTCCTCAACTAATGCTGACAGACGCATTTTCAGGGCTCTATTTTGAGAGAGGATGTTTTGCGGATGTTCCTGAAATGAAACCTGCACACAGCTTGTTGGGGTCGGTTGAGCACAAGACATTGCTCCAAGCTTGTATGAACCTCAGCCACACCTAAAACCATTATGCCTTTGCCTCCAGAAATCGCTGGAAATGTTTTGTTCAAAAGCAAGCCAAGGTTCATGGCACCCCAGTTGATAGACTGTCCAGGCAGCCCAAGCTTGCGCCTGTACTGACAAAACAGGTCTAAAAAGTATTGGCTGCTGCATAGTTTGTTTGGGATGCATTTCCCAGAAAAGCAGAGATGGAGGAGTAGCACACAAAATAGTCCAACTCGCACTTCTGCGTTGCATGATGCAGATTCAGGACACCATTGACTTTGGGTCTAAAAACCTCCTCGTACAGAGATCTGTCAAGAGTTTCAATCAGCCCATCACGCAAGACAACTGCACTGTGAAACACCCCCCTAATCGGACAACCGGGAAACTTAAGGTTGATGGCAGAAATAACCTTGTGCACATGCTCAGAAACAGATATGTCACACTCCATGCTGGTGATGCTGTTGCCACACCGTTTCTCCACGTTGAGTATCTCTTGCTGTACATCAGGTTTTGGTTTGCTCCTTGAGAGTATTACTATGTACTCACCGCCTCTTTGAGAAATGAACTTGACAGTTTCAAATCCCAGACCTGAAAGACCACCTGAGACTATATACACGGCTCTCTTTCGAAAAAGCAGTGTGTTTGTTGGCAACAGTGGAATGGCAGACAGCTTCCGGTCATCAGCCTTTTCCGAGTCACTACAGCCAGTTTCTTTGCGCTAAAGTATGACTGTGGTTTCTCTGAATCAAGGCATCTGCTTCCAGACTTTTCACACTGAAAAGTATAGTTTCGAAGTGCAAACTTCCTGTCGAAATTCAGGGACCTCAACCAGTGTTGAATGTGTGGCTTGTGTGCTCTCAGGTATCCCTTTTGAAGATAACTGATACCTGGATTGTCTGTACATGAACACTGTCCTTAAAGCTTTCAATCACTTCCTGAGTTTTCACACCTCCGTTGGACATTCACAGACGATCACAACATGTTGAATGCCTGGAAATGTCGAAACTTTAGCAGTCAGGGATTCATCCAACGGAGGCAAGATGACACATGCCTCCATTGCTCCATGTGCCTGACATCGAAAAAAGAGTCATTGCACTGTGTGCTAACTGTTACATTCCAGCCAGATTTGATACAAGCACATGTCAAAACCTTCACCAGAGCAGAATTACGCACTGAGCAAAGGATCCCTAAATTATGTTTGGCTCTTGGCAATGCTCGATGAACAATCTCCCATGTGAGGAAAGTGAGAAACATTTGGTGTTTTTTCAAGATACGGGAACCTTTTGGTGCGGTAACAAACATCTTGTGGGACTCTCACCTTACTAGTAGCCACCACAGGATACATACAGCAACACGGTCTCCAACTTTCAGTTTCCTCACATCTTTTCCCACTGCCGTAACAGTCCCACTGAAGTCAAGAGCAAGCAGCTTGTGTTTCTGAGATGAATGCTTGTTCCAGTACAATGTCTGACCAAATTTTAGATGTGAGGCACTGACAGGGAAATAATCAGATGTATGGACACACAGTTTCCTTGGTTGGATTTCCACGATGTCTCACTCATTTCCTTGGCATCCAGTTCAAAGCGAATGGCACTGAGTTGAGTCATATTGCATGCATCATTTGTTTGAAAGACACATGTTTCAGGCATTGAAGAGTTGTAATGGCCCTCTGAACTGTCAGTAGTTTCTGGAGGGGTACGGACAACAGGGCTTCAATATCTGCCCATCTTTTACCACTAACTCTGGGTAGCTGCTGCAAGGATATGACCTGAGGACCTCAGACAGTGCCTCGATGTCCTTGGCAGAGACAGTGCTTATATCAATGAGCTGAAAAGAAAGCTCTGGTATCTCCGCAGCGAAAGATCTTGTCACCCCAACCAGAGCAAAACCTGGATTTATGTGGTCTGCGGTGATGTCAGATGCAATACGTTACTGCTCTAATTGAGTTTGGGAAATGGATTTGTTTCAGTGAAGAACAATTTGGCGGAAAACCTCACAGCAGCTTGTCAAGTTCTGAAGAACAACATCGGCCATGTGAAGTGAGGTTTCTTTGCCCCAGAGAAACAAGACCTCATCAAAGTTGTTCTCAATATCTGTGATGTTGAGATTTTCCAACAGAGAAGGAAACCCACTGCTCAAGATTTGTTCTGCATGTGTGAATGATACATATCTGGAATTCGAATCCAGATGCTGTTGCAAACCTTGAGCAATCCCAATAGGGTCACGAAGACCAGGGCCTTTGGAGGAGGAGCAGGACTGAAACCAGGGATTACACTGTAGACATTGTGGTAGAAATACTCTTCAACAACATGAGAGTGGCTACCAAGGTATTTGATCATCACATGCTTAACCTCAACCAACACTCTCCCCTCCCTGTCTGCAAAGCACCACAGACCTCAAAGTGATCAGTGCCCACATCAGTGGCTCGCAAATAAACAATCATCTCCTTTTGCAAGGGTTCAAACCTTCAGACTTCCTATTTTGGCAGGAAATCCTGGTCTACCAGCAAAGATGTGTTCAACTGTAACTGGAAGAAGCTGCATCAGATAATCCAACACAACGGGATGAATGTGGTAATCATAGAATTGAGACATCAGTTCCTCAGGGACTGAGATGGGTGCAAAAGCCTCCTTCAGTTCTTCCCCATAATGTATGTCTGCTTTATTTTGGAATACATCCCCATATTGGAAGCCCGCCTGAGAGAGATAACCATACAACTCCTTAAAGCTCACAACAGATGTGCATCGTTTCTGGATGGAGGTCAGTGAAATGCATGACTCCTCAAGCAGCCTCTCTTCATTCAAAACGACAGTGCCTGATGCATACACAGCAGAAGGGGAAAGTACAGTGAATCTGGTTTCTTGATCTTTTTGTTCAAGTTGCACTTTGAGTTCAGGAGATTTGTGACTCAACACAAATGGGTTGTGAAAACTGACACTCAGCTGGACGAAATTGAGGGGCACTTTTGGTTTTGCAGCTGCCATGAATGCAGCTAAACCCACCTCAGCATAGAAAGCACCAGGGATGATGGGTATCCCATTGTGCTTGTGCTCTGTCAAGTAGGAAGAGGATTCAGACTTCAGATCACAAGTGAAAATGTTGCTTCCACTTCCTGTCTGATGGAGCACTGGGTGGTCACTTTGTGTATTTGTCTGTGCTGCTCCAATGATAACATCTCTGTGTGAACAATCAAACTGGTATCGTGGGAAAGACAGTGGCATCGTCTCATAGCCCCTGTAGAAAGTGTTCCAGTCTACTGGAGCACCGAGTTGAAAAAGCTGAGAAACAACAGACCTGACTGATTCATGATCTTTCTTTGGCATCACAGAGGCAAGAACAGCTGTGCCATTTCCCAGAGTTTCCACGATGTTTCTTTGCAGTGCCCTTCTTGGCCCTATCTCTACAAAGACCACGTTCCTCTTATCTTTAGCTACTGATCTCACTGCCTGCTCAAAAGCCACTGGCTACGAATGTTTCGGGCCCAGTACTTGCCTGTGCAGAAATCTCCCTGCTGAACTTCCTTGCCTGTTACTGTTGAAAACACTCTGCGTTAAGCTCATTCATGCAAGGAGCCAATTGCTTTTGAATATCTGATAGGATCGGGTCCATCATGTGGCTGTGGTAGGCAGTGGGAACATCAAGCAGGCGGAGGAACAGATTTGAACCGATAGCTGAGTTACTGAGCTCCTTCTGGACGTTCTCAATTGCACTTGCATCACCAGAAAGGGTGCAAGACTGAGGACTGTTGAAAGCAGCGACACAAACTTTACCAGCATAGGGAAGAAGAAAAGATGATACCTCTGAAACAGGCATGTTGCTGACCACAAGCATCGTCCCTCCTGTGACTTTCCTCTGGAGAGTGCTCCGGAAATATATGACTTTCACTGCATCTTCAAGAGACAAGAGGCCAGAACAGTGAGCAGCTGCAACTTCACCAACAGAGTGTCCAAGAACTGCATCAGGCTTCACCCCCCAGTGCTTCAGTAAGGTGGAAATCCCCACCTGGATGGCAAAGAGAAGAGGCTGAATAACATCTGGACTGTTGAAGTCACTACTCTCAGTCTCACTCTCGAGTGTCTTCAGAATGTTAAGACTGCCCAGACTTTGGAAACACAGCGAAATCTCAGCAATCTTTTCTCTGAACACAGGCTCTTTTTCCAGGAGCTGCTTGCACATACCGTGGTAAGTGAGACCGTTACCACAGAAGACAAAAACCAACTTGGAATCTAAGGAGGCTGGGGTGACATTTTTTCCAACAGAAGCTCTCAGTTTCTTTAAGGTCAGTAATACATGATGCCTCAATGACTTTTCTGAATTTATGCTTTTGGTGGCTTCTCCTGCAGGCTGATGTGTAACACAATGCTGCAGGTGAACTTCCTCATCTGCCTCCAGCTGTTTGATGGTGTCTTCCATAGTCATAGAAAGGGATTTCAATGAATTGGCTGATGTGACGAAATAGTTCACTTGCCTTTCATCAATTTTTTGCTCAGCACATGGTTGCATGTGCTGTGTGACAATGGCGTGTGCATTTGTCCCTCCAAAGCCAAAGTTGTTCACTCCAGCAGTTCTTACTCTACTTGTTTTCCACTTTTCTGTTTTTTGGGGAATTTTGATGTTCAACGATTTGGCATCTACACTGGAACTGTCATCAGAGTAGAAAACTGAGGGAACAATGGTCTTATGCTTCATCATCAGGAGAACCTTGATGAGTCCAGCCACTCCAGCTGCAGATTCAGTGTGTCCAATGTTGCTCTTCACAGAGCCAACCACAGTGGCTTTGAACAGGAGGTCTGGCTTTAGCAATGACATTTGAAATGCTCCCTGCCTCTGTTGGTCTCCAGCTGGAGTTCCTGTCCCATGTGCTTCTATGTACTGGACATTTTCCAGGTCGGAAACTGAATAGACCCTTCTGAGCAGCTCCTCTGTTGTGTCATGGAGGGCTTGGTGATTGGAGTGACAGAGGTCCATCTTGGTTTACTGCTGTTTTCTGATGACACCCCAGATATTATCACGGTCTTGGAGAGCCTGGGAAGAAATCACATGGCAAAAATCAAGCTGAAAGTAACATAACAACAGTTACTGTTTAGTTTTTTCCACATTCACACCTTTTTAAGGGGCTTCAGGAGAACAACCCCACAGCCCTCCCCTCTGCCGTAGCCATCTGCTCCTCTGGAGAAAGGTTTGCTGGTGCCATCAGGGGAGATCATCCTGGCCTTGCTGAGTGCAACAAATAGTCTTGGATCAATAATGCAGCTGACTCCTCCACATACAGCCATCTCAGAGTCACCTGAAGAGAGAGAAGAATCCTTTTCCTCAATAATTTGATGCCATGCTGTCAATAATACTATGCTGCTGGAGTGACTTTCACTCCAAGTTGAGTTCGTCAGACGATATACTGACCGAGTTTAATGGATTGGCAGGCAAGATGCAGCGCAACAAGAGATGATGAACAGGCACAGTCTATGGACAGCGAGGGTCCAGTAAAGTTGAAGATGTAGGAGACTCTGTTTGCTGCAATGCTCATAGCGAGCCCTGTGCCTGTCCAGTGGTTGATCACACTCGGATGTACCTGTGCTGCGTTTGTTTCATAATCTCTGTTCATTATGCCTACAACAGAAAACAATAGACATTTTTGACTCTATATAATCCAAATTAATTTCATTGTTGTCTGAGAACTCATGTCATTGTCTCACCAAAAAACACTCCTGTCCTTGTTCCGCTGGCATTCTCCATAGGAATGCCTGCATTCTCTAAAGCCCGGTATACACACTGCAGGAGCTGTTTTTGTTGGGATCCATTTGTTGCACTTCACTGTCAGTGATACCAAAAAACCTGGGTCGAACTCATTGTACCTGCAAATGTTCAGAAAACATTATATTGACATTTTGAGCTGTGGATTTTTGAACTTCACCATGAAATTCACTATTTGCAAAGCAGAGGTTGAAGTAACTCATTGCAAATATTAATATTGTTGTAATTATATTTTCATTGATTTGTTTCAAGCATGTAATTGTACAAATGCTTAATTACAGTTAATGTGTGCATTTCTCACTTCACTTAGAGCTGGGCAACGATTAAATTTCTTAATCGCGATTAATCACATGCCAATCCTGGAGTTAATTGCGATTAATCGCAATTAAAATGGCTCATTTGAAGTCTGTCAAGGCCATTCAAAATTGTGTGTAACAATTTTAAAGTCATCAAATATGATTTATAGCTTAAAATACCAAGTCTTTACCAAGATTGCCAACACACCACACACACACACACACACACACACACACACACACACACACACACACACCAACACACGCAGTCTTGTATTTCTATCCTTGTGGGGACCGTCCATTGACTCCCATTCATGTCTAGCCCCTAACCCTGACCCTTACCCTAACCCTAACCCACACCACAACAAAGCCTAACCCTAAAGAAATGTTTTTGCACTTTTACTTTTTTCAGTAACAACAACATGGTCAAGAAAACACTGTTTCTCCTACTTAGGACCGGAAAAAGGTCCCCACAAGGCACGTCGTTCCACGTTTTGCTGTCCTTGTGGGGACATTTGGCCCCAACAAGGATAGAAATACAAGAACGCACACACACACACACACACACACACACACACGCTCATACGCACGCACACGCACGTACACGCATGCACACATACACCTGAAGTTTTCCTTTTTCGTTCGTTTGTTTTGTTAAAAAATTCAATTAGCATAGATTGGGATAAAACTTCTTTTGTATTTTAAAGTTATCTGCTGTAATCATTTAACTATACGGTAAAATGTTTTCATTACCTTTCCACATCCTGGCTGTAGATAAGGTAGCACTTTTACCATTTAAAATTAATTGAAACCACACTGATTTATCGTTGAGTAGAAATGTCAACGTTGTTTCAATGTTCCTGATGGTTGAAATACCATAGAAATACCATTGGTCTTTGGTCAGAATTTCAATGTTGTTTCAACGTTGAAATCTGGTGTTGAATCAACATCAGATTTCTACATTGATTCAATGACTTATAGTTGAAAAAATAACATTGATTCAATATAGTTTCAATAACTGCTTGCTGTCTGGGGCAGCATGTGATCGCCGTTAATGGCCGGCTATAACTTCACTTCTCATAAATCCATAAATTATTACTGAGTAAAGTAACAAATTGAAATCATTTTTTTAAAAGTTTTTTTTTATCTATTTGTTTTCATTCAGTTCACTCTGTTCACTGAGTAAGATAAAACATGCTCCTTTCTGTTTGTCTGAGACACGCGACTTGTACGCATACATTTTATATGCAATTTAAAGTTACTGAAAAGAGATAAACACTTTACAGGTGAAATTATTAAAAAATATTCTCATGATTGATAGAAAATTCTGAAAACTCCAATGAGAACATGAACTATATTATGTTAAACATATAAAATTATGGCTATCTGAATCTGTTTCCTGTTAGAGTTTAACGACGTACCCATCAATGAGGGCAGCCTTGGCTGTGCGGGATTTTCCTGCCTTGTTGTCATCTGGGTCATACCAGCTGGATACGTCAAACCTCTCTTTGGGAATTTGCACAGCGCAGTTCTTCCCCTCCAGTAGAACCTTCCAGAAGTTGTCAAGCCCCTCCCCTGCAAAAGAGCATGATTTAGATTGAACAAAATTTAAACATGATTATCCATTGAGAAAGAAGGACATTATTCATTATTCAGACTCAGTGGTACCAGAGAGATTTTGTCCTTGTCTTTTGACCCTTTCTGAAGATTCATGAAGGGTCATGCAGCCTTGCCCATGGGCCCACATGTAAAAAGTGGATTTCACTTTTCCTGTTGAAATGTCTTTGACTTGAATCAATGATTCATAAGATTGAGCAAAGATTTAATCTCATCAATCCTTTCTCAAATGAGCACACTGTTAAAATGCCAACTTTCAGATATGTTCCAAATGAAAATTATACATTTTCCTTGATATACATTACACAGGCTCACAGAAACAGACATATTCCTCTGTAATTCCATGCATCCACCTGTTGTGCTCATTCAATAAACAACCACACAGAAAAAAAAATTCTTTCCAATAAACTGATTAGAAAGCAAAACTTACTCATGTTTTAGAGTTATCAGAGCACAATCTAAATATTTCAAATCTTTACAGTTGATCTCTTATTCATTTTACTGCAATATA
Source organism: Salarias fasciatus (assembly GCF_902148845.1). Classification (NCBI taxonomy): domain Eukaryota; kingdom Metazoa; phylum Chordata; class Actinopteri; order Blenniiformes; family Blenniidae; genus Salarias; species Salarias fasciatus. Next base: position 207,702 of record NW_021941397.1, on the reverse strand, counting down.
AAATACAGTATCTCAAAATGTTTGAATATTTCTTTATTTTTTGAATTTGAGATCACAATGATCTCCTTTTAGAGTTTATTTTTTTCTGTTAATATGTTGTGACTGTAGATATGACTGACAAAACAATTTAGTTGTCAATGATATTCAATATGTTTTTTTTTTCCAATATAAATTAGGGCCAGTATGGTGGTAGCACGGTTAGAGCTCCTACTTCACATCAAGAATATTGAAGTTATATGAAGTTTGACTCCAGGTATCACTGTACACGGTTTTCCTCTGATTTCCTGTTAGCTTGGAGTTCTGCTTACCTCCTGGAAAGTTACATCCAATTCCCACCACAGCAATACCATCTTCAGCTTCTTCCATCATGACAGAACGTCACTGAGGAAAACAGTAAAAAATCAAAATACTCCTGCGTCTTCACAGTCATGATAATCATCCATGTATAGGCTGCAGCAGAGCAGAAATAAGGCTAAAGAAAAGTAGTGTAATTAGATCCGTGACAGTTGAGTAAAGCAGCAGCGTTTCCTTACCTCCATCCTGCTTTCAGATTCCGTCAGTGATGGTGTCACTGCAGGACCTGCAACTGATTCTTATAGCCCACTTATTTTCTTTACTAAAAATTTATGATAGATTGTGCACGTGTCCATGGAGATGAATTACTCCAGTGTACGCATTTATGGCTTCTTGGAAATGGGTAAGTAGAGGAAGTGAATTATATGACAGTGTGGAGGCCAGGTCCTTGAAAGTATGTCAACAGTTTAAAACCAATCCTGTCACATTTTCACTTGACATCCTTTGGAAAAAAAAAATTATTTGATGACATGATTAAAACATTACTGGCAAACTGATAAGGGAGAGATAGACAAAAAAACATAACCCTGAACTACAATCACGACTTCACAGCATCTATTTTACAATCTAGTCTTTTGATCACAAGATGTAACAATAACTGCAGATGTTATCATACGATAACACTGGGAGAATTCCTGTCACTGCAAGTGGAGCATAGTATCAAGATGAAAAAGCGGAATCTCAATAAAATATGTTGAAAAGGAATACTGCACGTTCAAGATCATTTGACCATTTTCTGTCATTCAGTATAAATGAAAGGCAAATGAGTAACAATCTGAGTGACTGTCTTCTTTTCTTGGATGCATTCATTTTAATTTGGGGGCAGAGGTGGCCTAGATGTTAGAGCAGAGGATTTAGAAGTAGGAGTTCACAAGTTCGAATCCCGCAACCTGTCACCACTGCAGGTCCCTGAGCAAGAAACTGGAGCGCCACGATGTGGCCGCAACCGAGAAATAGGATTGGTTATTATGGGAACGGAAATTCCCTCAGAGGATTGACGAGGTATGATGAGTTAGTTTGCTGCTGCTATAATAACTTTCCAGTTACTCTGAGATCGTAACACCATATTTTACTGCTTATTAAATCCTATTCGCCCTTTGAACATGTAAAACCAGATTGCAAATACAGAGGACAGATTGTGTTGTCTTTCAGTATTTAGGTACTCATTTTGAAGGTTCCTTTCTTTTTCTATTTTTTTTTTTTTGTCTGTTTCATTTGAATTTTTGAAATAAAGACATGCAAAGAAAAAGTTTATGACCGGGTAAGATGAGATTGAAAGTGTTATTGAGAATATGATTAAATCGCTCAACGACAACATCACGTGTAAGAGGTAAAGATGTCTCTCTGACCTCCACTGCCTCTCAACACCCGTCCATGAAGGACACAACCAGAGGAGCAGGCAAGCTGAGTTACATATCTTGTCCACAAGAGGGCGATGTTCAATGTTCAAAATTTGCTGTCTGAAGTAACCTCCATCAGTAAATTCACTAATTCATTAATTTACTTCGAGCAAATAAAAACCGTAGTATTTCTAATACAACGGTCCTGTACAGAACTAAATCAATACACAAATGCTTTTGACAGAAAACAAGAAACAAAACAAAAAAAAGTGGCAAATCAAATCAAACTTTATTTATAAATATTTAGCCTTTTCATATTCAGAAAAAACAACACTTAGTGCTAAACAGTAAAATCAGTATAAAGACAAAGTCACAGGAGACATGTGGAGACATGGCACTGAGCATCATGGGAAACACCACCAGTGGGGTCACCCACACCAGAAGTCATAGGTCAGGATGCTGGGGTTCCGGCACCCGGACCCCACCCGGCCAGACCAGGGGAAGCCCCACATCAAGGTGGGGAGGCCCCAGGCCAGCCAAGACAGGAAGACCAACACACAGCCCCCCAGCAACAAACCAACCCAATGTTCAGTTTTTTTTAACTTTATCATTGATAAGATTTTGATCATTTTTATGTATCTGTCCAATGTGGGATTTCCATGATAATGTACTCTCTGTAAAATATTTTCTTATTTACATTTTTTATTTATTCACCACCGAACTCATCTGTTCTGAATTATTGTGGAATTTCCAAACATCACTGCTTTCATCTTATTTAAACAAAATAATTATATTGTCCTTCCATTTTTACATTTACCTAATTCTTCATTAACCATATTCATGAGTTCATTATGATTGTCATACTGTAGGATATGTTGGCGTCATCAGCAACAAATGCAAGTTAATTGAGATACATCACATATGTCATTAATACAGACGATGAACAGTTCAGGTCCTAAAAGGGGTCCTGGGGGACACCACGAGAAATGTCAAGTTTTTCTGCAGAGGTCCAGAGCTTTTTGAACATACTGCTCTCTTCCTGTTAAGTAACTTTTTAACCGCCCCCCATCGAATCAACGGGTGAAAACAGGAAACTTCAAACAGACACAAAAAACAAATATAGATTTTATAAATGTTTTTTCCAGAAAAGACAGGCAGAGAAAACTGTCACGTGTGAACAAGAACTGAGTCACACTCCCAAGAAATGCTTCTCTGAATATACTGCATTTGTTAAATAGTAAAAAGGCTTGCATCAAAACTCTTTGGATATTGTCATATAGTAAACAATATAAACTTTATTTAAGAAAATGCTACTTTGTAAAATGCAAAGTACAGACAGTACAACCTTACTCCCTGACAGACGGCCTGAGTGAGATTAATTAGTGTAATTAGCATTATTTCAGTAGAATATAAGTGTTTTTACAGCCTTAATCCCATGTGATGGAGAGCATGTTGCAGCTCAGGTCCCATAACTTCTGCGCCAGCTCGTCGCTTTTGGCTTTCCGGGAGGGGCTGGTAGGAGCACAGTCACTGTGAACGATGAGAAAAATCTGTTCATGATTAACCTGCACCACTTAATCTGTTAAACACTCCACCTACATCAGAATAAATCAGTTTAAATTTGTCAGTTTGCTCGTACAGAGACATGAGAGATATTTGTTAAAATAATCTTAATCAGTATTTCTCAAACTTTTTCCACCCTGAATAAATTGAGGAGAAGATGTGATCTTTCCTTCATAATATTGATTAGCAATGAACACGTTCACAAGTGACATGAGTGTCATCGATCACGTTTACTCACTGCACTGTACAAATGAGGAGCATTAAAACAGGCTCATAAATCTATCCAAACAAGATGCAGCACCTCCTTATCTCTCAGAGCTACAGCAAGCCAGAAGTTTGACAACAACCGCTTTTCATTTATCTATACACACACACACACACACAGTAGGCCGACAGCGCTGAGTTTCTTCAAAACACTTAGTTGGTTACATTAAATCCCAACAACTTTTTTGATCAAACAAGATGTGAAAATTTAAAACGCAACAACATACAATCACAAATCAAACACAAGAATGAGCATGGACCATCATATATTTTTATTCAATGTTTTGTACTAATTGATAACATCATATATATGACTCAATGTAGTCCTGGCGACTTATGGATGAGGGCAGGATAACCCGCAACAGGTCGCCAGTCTATTTAAAAAAAAAAAAAAAAACATATATATATATATAATATATATATATATATATATATATATATATATATGTATATATGTATATATATATATATATAAATAAAAGAAGTTTACCTGTAGTATCCACCGGGTCTCATTGGCCAGCTTTGGCTCCACAGCGCAGTAAATTGTTGTCTGAGCTCCTGCACAGAGTTTTTCAAGAAAGGACTGACCACCTTCATGAAGCACCGCATAGGGCTGCTGAGGTGGCGGCCCAAATCAGTCTGAACGAAGCCAGGATGGAGGGAATAGGTCGTCACTCCGGTGCCTGAAAGACAACCACAGAAACAGAAAATGAACCCATGACTGCATGTGTTTTACCAGTGTTCTTCATGACCCAAACTAAAAATTTAAATAATTGTTTCCACACCTTCCAGGCGTTTAGCCAGTAAGGGGTGAAGAGGACGTGGCCAGCTTGCTCTGATAGTAGGCCTTGTTCTTGTCGTAGCTCTTCTCGCTGTTGATGTCATCCAAGTGGATGGAGCCCCAGGTGTGACCAATCGACGAACGGTGACGATGGGCCGGGGGGACTTCTTAATCAGGTCGAGCAGCAAGTAGTGAGCAGAAAATGACCTGAAGAACAAGAAAATATGACTCTCAGTCAACAATCGGACAATGCATTTTCATAAGACTGATGCCATATAATACCACTGGAGGCTATTGACTCAAAATTTAAAGCAGAATACCAAGAACTGAAATCTTTCAGTGTTCAGTGCAAAATAATGTCAGTGTATTCAGTCTTGACTTAAGGCTGACAAAAAGGTTTCTCATTACCAAACATGTCGTGTAAGAAGCATCTCATGATGGGTAAAAAGAAAGAAGAACTTATTTTAATTTATTTTATTTAATTTATTGTTTTATTTTAACTTATTTTTAGAACTTATTTTTAGAACTTTATTTTAGTTATTTTATCTGATGAGTAGGATAAAGGAAGAGAAAAAAATACACAAATCTTCCACTTCAAAATATGAATGAGAACTTTAAACGTATTGCAATCTGTCAAAATAGCTGCACTAACATGGGACAGTAAAGTAAGTACAGAAAACAACAGCCAAGAGACTGGTGAAAGCATTTTATAGTAATAATTAAATACTTTGCAATTTTCTCATAATTCAAAATAAAAACTTCACATCACTTATACTAATTTCATATGAACTAAAATATTTCAATTTTTTATCAATTAAAGCCAAAAATGAATGAAAATCCAAAATATATCACACCATTTCATAAAAGCAAATTTCCCAAAGCCATTAAAAGTAAAAAAAAAAAAAAAAAAAAGTGATTCAAATGATTAAAAAAAATGTGATTAACCTTTCTGCCCGCCTGCACACAACACGCACAGGAGCGCAGCGCGCCCGCTCCGCTTCGTTCAATTTTCACGCAAGGCGCGTGCGCACTGAACCAGGGCCAGTGCTTGAAATGTACGTGCTGGGGGCTGGTAGAACGGCGAAGGGATTTGATTGGTTTCTTAAGAGTAGTCTGCGCCTTAGGATTGGTCGGAGTTTTTACTCTCCTGTGGTCGCTACAGTGGTCAGATTTTTGCCGCACCTTTTTCCGTCCACATAATATATTGACTTGTCCCAGGGGGCAGGGAGCATTTCACTCAGTATGACAAAAAATGCTTTTGGACAACATCATCTACCCTAGCTTTAAATACGCACATCTTAAGCATAGAAGGCAACAAAAGAGTAAATTTAGTAGATTTATACGTTCAAGAACTTAGAAGAAAATAGATTGTGCGGACACAAATCTGTATTATCGCTCGTCTCAGAAAAATACTACAAAAAAAATGTCATAAAGACTTTGACCAGTAAAATAGTATTTAAAGGTGCATTAAGGAGTTTTACAACCTTAAAAATACTTATTTTCCACCATAAATATGTTCCACATTTTTAATGATGTGTACAATGTGCCCTGACATATTCATTACAAGTACCTAACAGCGCTAAATTGTCACTTGAAAGTTGCAGTGCCGGTCCGGCACCAGAATTTTTTTGGGGAGAATTTGAAAGGAATGATGTAATGCGCGCTCCCGCTGGTTAGGTTTCATTTTGCATTACTCCGCCAGATGCTTAGTGAGGAACAACTGAGCAGGATCTTCCAGAAAGTAAGAAAAGACTGGCTTCCAGCACTGCCACAGCTCCAGCACAGACTCCACCAGGTAAAAGAAACTTAACTTTTACTTGAGCGCTTCTAAACGAGCGAGGAAGGAGCTCCCCTCTTCTGTGCAAGCGAGCCACAGGCACGAGTTTTTCACTAAGCTACATTACACCCAAGGCCTGCACGGCAGCGCTGTTTCGCATAAAACGTGCAAACTCCTTAATGCACCTTTAAAAACTGTCATAAAGACTTAGACCAGTAAAATAATATTTAAACATGTTACAAAAAGAGAGAATAACTGAATTTATACACAGAGCAGCTGCAGTTTGAAAACAGAGAGAAAGGGAGAGGCAGCATGATAAATAGCATTCTTCATCTCTCACTCAATTAGCTTTATCAGAGTCAGAACCTGTAATAATTAACAGTCATCAATAAAAAAAAAAACATATTGCTCTTCAATGACTAAGCATTTTAAAGGGAATATACACACTGAAAGAATAATTGTTAACGATGATTTTACTGACCAAAGTGATTGACGCCAATCTGCATCTCAAAGCCATCGGGGTTTTCCCATAAGGACACATCATCACGCCGGCGTTGTTGATGAGGATGTTGAGTTTCGCCTCATCTGTAGAAGAAAGAGAAAAACAATGTACAACTCATTCCCTGTTTATACTTCTTTGAGGTTTAAATTATTTTACCTTGATTGATGCCTTCAGCAAATTCCCTGATGGACTTGGTGTCTGACAGGTCAAGCTTTTTGCAGACGACGTTGTCGTTTCCGGAGCTCTCGATAGTTTCCTTGACAGCTGCCTTCGCTTTCTCCATGTCCCGGCATGCTATGATGACCCTGGCTCCTGAACGAAATGGATCAACAGCAGTAATTTGTAACAGTAAAGCTTTAATACATACTGGCTATGTGTATGAATGCATGGACAATCTTTGTCAAGTACATTTCACCAAACTAGGAATTTAACAAAAACAGTTGGAGTTCTGGTGTGTGAGGGACAAAGAAGACACAAGCAGAGAGCATTCTACTCTTCAATCAGGAGATGTTCAGGACAGCAGTGTGCAGATCTGTAGGCTAACAGCACCCCCTCATGACAATATGTGTACATTACTGCATGCTGCACAATGACAAAAGACAAAGATTCTGTAAGAAACTTTAGACAACAAATAACCTGATAATGATATTCTCCTATTCATCCATTTTCTAACCCGCTTGTTCCTTCTCTGGGTAGTGGAGGGCTTAAAGTCTGTGCTTCTGTGCTTCAACTTTAAAGATTACATAATAAGGTAAAACAGAACAAATTAACTTAATGGGATTAAAATCAACATCTGAATGCATTTCAGTTTAGTTTGTTCATTTATTTGATCAGGGACAATGCACAGTAAAACATTAATCCACAAAAGGAAAATATGCATGTGCCAGGTTATAGCAAAAATGAAAGGATTTAAGGATTTCAAGGATTAAATTAAGGAAACTAAAAACCATAAAGATAGAACCTGAATTAACACATTAAAACACCATCAGTTGTGTGGAAGGGGAAGCAGCTGATTGCAAATGATGTGTCGACAGTAAAGCAGGATTACCAAACTTACTCTAGCAGAACAGTGATGGAAAAGGGTTAGTTAATGAGAGTAAAGAGCCCCACAAGTTAGGAGAGCAGAATTTTTTTCATGCACAAGGCGAATGAATTTTGCAGTGAAAAAAGGTAATACTACCGAACCACAACTTCTCAGGATTTGTTTGTTTTTCTGTAAATAGATTTTAATAGTTCTGTTGTCCTCAAAACCTTTTCACTTTCCACTTGCAATGGAATGAAGTGGCCCAATATGTCTGATTGTGCAAGTCAGAATTAATTATTGACGTCACAAGAATCAAGTGTAAATGTCTCACCTTGTTAAATATGTTGGCATTTTATACAGTTGTAAATCATGAAAGAAGTGTTGTAAGAAATGATTACTCATACATCTTCTCTTACTCACGCATTTCCTCTTCTCTTCACATTTTGGGGAATAGAAATTCACTTCCTCTCAAATACACAGTTTTATCTTCTGTCTGGACTTCAATTGTGGCATTTAGACAAGAGAATTCAACAGGACAAGTTAGGTAACTTTAATTTTTACCCATTACTCCAAAATGTCCTGATAGTGAGGCTTCTCGGTGGTTTTAATTGTGTTGAACTGGGATTACATGAACTAAGGTCTCCTTGGTATGAAGCCAGGGCTTAAAAGAAATGACAAAACTGATCAGATGGGACAAACAAGAGTTCAAGTGGTTCTTCAGATTTTTCTGGGTTCACTTTGTGTTTCATATCTGTTAATTCAGAAGAAGTTGATAGTATTAAGTGGAGGGCTGGGCTGTAAGCATCAGAAGTCATCATCAGAGTGCAAGCCACCATGACGAGGCAGAAAAAGATAAACACCCGACAGGAGACACAGACCTCTCTTGGACAGGTCGATGGCTGTCTCCTTCCCGATGCCGGTGTTGGCTCCGGTGATCACCACGGTTTTACCGTCCAGCCTCTCCTCAGAGGACCAGGCTGCCCGGAACATGTACTGCAAGATTCAAGTGTCAACCAAAAAATACGGATGTGATAAAAACAAACAGTCTTAACGCACAAGAAAAAAAAAAAATTTGCATCATTGGTGCAAACTCGTGGTTTGTTTTGGTGCAGCACCAAAACAAACCAACCCTGTCACATAAAAGATGTCAAATGACAGTTTAACATGTTTTATGAATAAACATATAAAGCATTCTCACCTGAATGGAATCGCACCGAAAATGTATGTGTAATATTCACGATAGAGGACAGCCTGGAGGAAAACATGCAAGAATTAAAACTGATCTTGCTGAAATGCTTTTAAACCCACCGGACTGCAATCTTTTGATGGGCTTGACTCACAGCCAATCACGGCCAGCTGCGTCAGCTCACGGCACCGCTGATTGGCTGGACATGCAATTTGATCCCGCCTTTAAACGTGAGTAAACTCGATTATGAGTACGGGATGGGCAGAGGGGCGGGACTCTTGGATTTGCGACAACAGGTTGGGCAACTTAAAAAAAAAAAAAAAAAAAAGCGAAAAGATTAACATAATATCGAGCGCATTTTTATGTATCACTGAAGAGCAATATATGTTTATTGATGACCATTTATTATTATGGGTCGGAGTTCTAGTGTCGGATAAAGGTGAATTTCCCCCGAAATCAAGGAAGATTGCAGTTTATCATGCTACTATTTCTCCCTCTTGTTGCAGGTTTAATGTCATAAATACTTAGATCAGCAAAAACAATATTCAAACGTGTATGAAAAAGTGGTCTTAATTGGTTTTAGTTGCAAAGAAGTTGCAGTTTGAAAACAGTGGTTAACTCATGACAGGCAGAAATGACAGCATGGTGAACTGCAACCTTAATAAGCATAATTAACAGCCACCCATAAAAGCATATCGCTCTACAATGATTGAGCAATTTTGAAGGGAGTACACACATTGAAAATAAAACGTGAGCTATATGATTTCTTCTGAGGTGAACTTGAATCGAATGTAAAATACACTACATTTAAAGTCTCAGCTGCACTCCAGCTGCTGGTATACAGACCTGTTTTAACACGTGTTGGCACACAACAAGTTATGCAATTTAATTAGTTGCAGATAAAAAGAAAAAAAAACTCGTCACTCACATGCAGCTTACAACTGTTCACCTTTGCACTCCAATCTGTGTCTGACACAGGGACTGATTAAATTTACCAAAGTAATTGATTGTAGTTTACATCTGAAAGCTATAGGCAGTTTTCCAATGAGGACACACCATGTGTGGCTGAGGATGCTGAGTTTCGCATCTTGTCTGTACTTATTTGAGGTTTGTAAATGATTTTACCTTGAGGTGGCCTAGATGTTTAGAGCGAGGACTTGGAATTAAGAGTTCACAAGTTTGAATCCTGCAACTGACCTGTCACCACTGCAGGTCCCTGAGCAAGAAACTGGAGCGCCACAATGTGGCCGCAACCGAGAAATAGGATTGGTCAATATGAGAACGGAAATTTCCTCAGAGGATTGACGAGGTATGATGAATTAGTTTGCTGCTGCTATAATAACTTTCTACAGTTACACTGAGATCGTAACACCATATTTTACTGCTTATTAAATCCCACTTTGCCCTTTTGAAGATGTAAAACCAGATTTGCAATATAGAGGACAGATTGTGTGTCTCTTCAGTATTTGTTTCCTCATTTGGATGTTCCTTCCTTTTTCTATTTTGTGTGTGTGTCTGTTTTCGTTTTGAATTTTTTAAATAAAGACATGACAAAAAAGAAGTTTATGACCAGGTAAGATATGAGATTGAAAGTGTTATTGAGAATATGATTAAATTGCTCATAGGCAGGGGTGGAAAGTAATGAATTTCATTTACTCACGTACTGTAATTGAGTACTTTTTATGAGTAATTTGTAATTTTCTAAGCAGTTTTTGAAATATATAATTTTTACTTTTACTCAATTACATTTTTACCCAAGTATTTTACTTCACTACATGTGGGCCCCCTCACGTTACTGAGTACAATTATGATAATGGAAAAACCACGCGCCCTTCCCTTGTCTCATTTATGATCTGGATCTACACGTGGAAAGGTGGATGTTCTGAAGACTGGAGACGTTATTTGCACCACCAGCCACTAAGAGGCAGTGTTGGCGCTGCTCACGACTGCTGAGCACCGCTCCGTGTCGGAGAGTAAAAGGCACACGGAGAAGTCCGACATCAAAGACAAGTTCGAGCTGTCAGCATATGGGTTGTCTCAGTGTTAGTGTGCGTCCAGAGAATGTAAGTCGCCCTGTTGCAGTGGATGTTGTTTGTTGTATCCCTCTTGTTTGTGGCGAGGTTGCTTAAGCTAACTCTATGGCACCTATGTATGATTAGCAATGATAATGATTGATAGAAGCTAACATAGACATTAAAGCTCGTGTCCGGAGTTTCCGTTCGTTTCCAACGTATGTATCATTTTTTCAACAGAGCTTAAATGTGTTAGTCTGGTTCGATGCTACAATATAATATTAGCATAAAGCAATATAAACATTTATTTATGAGCCCCGCCTTCGTCTCATAGACCCCATGTTATCCAAAAAAGCACCGGTCAGCTTCAGCCAATAGATTTCGAGCTTCCGCATTCTCGTGCAGTCAATCAAAGTGTGCAAGCAGCCAGAGAGCACGGCCGCTCGCCCAGGCAGAGGTGAGTTAGCAACGCAGCAGCCGGCCCGCTTACCTCGGATTAGTGGTGTGTATCGCCTAGTATCTGGCGATACGATTCGTATCACATTTCATGGGTCACGATTGATATATCCCAATACCAATGTTCATCACGATTATTGCGATACTTTAGGAACAAAAAATTTGTAAACTAGTAGTACTTCATGAGAAAACTTGTATGAAACACATTTTATTCATCCCAAATGCAACAGAAGCACTTAAGCAACTATATTTAACAGCAAACAAGTTGCAGGCTACTTTTTCATTTAAACAGTAAATAAAAATAAAGGCTACATATACCTTCAATAATGTAACATGTTTTGAGAAAACAAAGTGCAATCATTATAAAACCTTGAACTGAATTGAATTGAAATTCCTTTATTTTTCCCACAGGGGGAAATTGCAATGTTCAGCAGCACAGAGAAAAGAAATAGAAACAGAAAAGAAATGCAAAATATGAGAATTTACAAGGTCCAACCATACATAGAAAAATTAACTATAAATTTAGGATAAATATAATTAAATAACAGATACAAACTAAATGACATAATTTAAATATAGTTTAAATGTAAGTTTCAGACAGATATAAAGAAATAACAGATATACACTAACAGATATAAATCAAATATAAATTAAATATACATTTAAGACATAACACATATGTAAACTATAATATTAATAACAGATATGAGTTACATATTATTTAAATATACATATAGGACAGACATATGTACAATATTATAGAAAAATGTGAGAGACATGAAAAGACAAATACACAGGAGTGTCATTTAGAACAGTGTATGTGTTTGGACGAGTTGGAGCAGTGCTGGCTGTAGAATCTGATAGCAGCAGGGAGGAAGGACCTGCTGAGAGGCACGCTCCTTCACACACCTGGGGGACGCAGCCTGTCCCTCACCGCTGCCCAGGGCCCTCAGGGTGTCCTGCATGGGGACATCGAAGACCCATTGTGTTCTTTGGAGACATGGCACTGAGCATCATGGGAAACACCACCAGTGGGGTCACCCACACCAGAAGTCATAGGTCAGGACTGCTGGGGTTCCGGCACCCAAACCCCCACCCGGCCAGACCAGGGGAAGCCCCACATCAAGGTGGGGAGGCCCCCAGGCCAGCCAAGACAGGAAGACCCACACACAGCCCCCCCAGCAACAAACCAACCCAATGTTCAGTTTTTTTACTTTATCATTGATAAGATTTTGATCATTTTTATGTATCTGTCTGACGTGGGATTTCCATGATAATGTACTCTGTAAAATATTTTTTCATTTTTAATTTATTCACCACCGATCATCATCTATGTTTCTGAATTGATTGTGGAATTTCCAAAAATCAATTATTTTGCCTTATTTAACCTTAATTTATTATTGTCCATCCACTTTTTACGTTTACTTAATTCCTCATTAATCATATTCATGAGTTCATTATGATTGTCACTACTATAGGATATGTTGGCGTCATCAGCAACAAATGCAAGTTTTAGTTATTGAGATACATCATATATGTCATTAATATAGATGATGAACAGTTTAGGCTTCAAAACGGGGTCCTGGGGGACACCCCGAGAAATGTCAAGTTTTTCTACAGAGGTCCAGTCCTGTTTATACATATTGTTCTCTTCCTGTTAAGTAGCTTCTTAGTCGCTCCCAGGTCGCTAACGAGAAAAAACAGGAAACTTCAAACAGATAAAACAAATATGATAGGTTTTATAAATGTGTTTATTTCCAGAAAAGACAGGCAGAGAAAACTGTCACGTGTGAACAAGAACTGAGTCACACTCCCAAGAAATGCTTCTCTAAATATACTGCATTTATTAAAGCTCGTGTCCGGAGTTTCCTTTCGTTTCCAACGTATGTATCATTTTTCAACAGAGCTTAAATGTGTTAGTCTGGTTCGATACTACAATGTAATATTAGCATAAAGCAATATAAAAATGTATTTATGAGCCCCGCCTTCGTCTCATAGACCCCCATGTTATCCGAAAAAGCGCCGGTCAGCTTCAGCCAATAGATTTCGAGCTTCTGCATTCTCGTGCTGTGAATCAAAGTGTGCACGCAGCCAGAGAGCACGGCCGCTCGCCCAGTCAGAGGTGAGTTAAAGCTCCACAGCAGCCGGCCCGCTTACCTCGGATATAGCCATTGTCTGCTGAACATCCACCGTAAACCGCTAAGCATGTAGGATGCTGTAGGACGCGGAGGCTCTCATTTTCACCCGACGGATAATAGCGTGCACAATTAAAGGGGCGTGGCTTGGTCGCTCATGAAAGCAGAGGGAGGGCGGAACCTGAGACATTGGATTAAAAAAAAAAAACTCTCTCTTTCAAAACTCCGGACACGAGCTTTAAATATTAAAAAGGCTTGCATCAAAATTCTTTGGATATTGTCATATAGTAAACAATATAAACTTTATTTAAGAAAATGCTACTTTGTAAAATGCAAAGTACAGATAGTACAACCTTACTCCCTGGCAGACGGCCTGAGTGAGATTAATTAGTGTAATTAGAATTATTTCAGTAAAATATAAGTGTTTTTACAGCCTTAATCCCATGTGATGGAGAGCATGTTGCAGCTCAGGTCCCATAACTTCTGCGCCAGCTCGTCGTTTTTGGCTTTCCGGGAGGGGCTGGTAGGAGCACAGTCACTGTGAACGATGAGAAAATTCTGTTCATGATTAACCTGCACCACTTAATCTGTTAAACACTCCACCTACATCAGAATAAATCAGTTTAAATGGGTCAGTTTGCTCGTACAGAGACGTGAGAGATATTTGTTAAAATAATCTTAATCAGTATTTCTCAAACTTTTTCCACCCTGAATAAATTGAGAAGATGTTGATCTTTCCTTCATAATATTGATTAGCAATGAACACGTTCACAAGTGACATGAGTGTCATCGATCACGTTTACTCACTGCACTGTACAAATGAGGAGCATTAAAACAGGCTCATAAATCTATCCAAACAAGATGCAGCACCTCCTTATCTCTCAGAGCGACAGCAAGCCAGAAGTTTAACACACACACACACACACACACACACACACACACACACGCACAGTCTTGTATTTCTATCCTTGTGGGGACCGTCCATTGACTCCCATTCATGTCTAGCCCCTAACCCTGACCCTTACCCTAACCCTAACCCACACCACAACAAAGCCTAACCCTAAAGAAATGTTTTTGCACTTTTACTTTTTTCAGTAACAACAACATGGTCAAGAAAACACTGTTTCTCCTACTTAGGACCGGAAAAAGGTCCCCACAAGGCACGTCGTTCCACGTTTTTGCTATCCTTGTGGGGACATTTGGCCCCAACAAGGATAGAAATACGAGAACACACACACACACACACACACACACACACACACACACACACACACACACACACACACACACACACACACGGCTGACAGTGCTTAGTTTCTTCAAAACACTTTGTTGGTCACATTAAATCCCAAAAACTTTTTTGGATCAAACAAGATGTGAAAATTCAAAACGCAATATATAATCACAAATCAAACACCAGAATGTGCATTGACCCATCATCAGATAGTGCTTAAAAAACCCAAACAGGTTGAACGTATTTTTATTTAATGTTTCTTTTGTTTTTTGGAGGTAAAACCAAATAATTCAAGCACACTCGATGTTCGTTTCTGGGTTTTCTTTAGTGTTGCTGTGACTCCAGCAGAGGAGGAGGCTTGGGAGGCTTTATTTTCTTTTAGGGCTTCCGTAATCAACATACACTTCAGACGCCGCTTTTTATCAACTGAACGCCGTCCAAGAACGGCATTTTTTCCAGACCGGAAAAACGCCGTTATTGAGCGGCGTTCAAGGGCGGCGTCTTTTCTGGCCGGAAACGCCGTTCATTATAGCGTTTTTTATTTAATAAACGCTGGTTTTTTGCGGCGTTTTTCTTTACTGACGCGTAAGTGAGTGACGATTATTGTCTCTAATGGCCTGCCATAGGTGCAGGTGGTGGTGGACGCCACCGGTGGCACGCGCTGGGCGTCATGGACTGCGTCATGGACGTTTCATTGTGCATTAGCGCGGCACCAAAGCCCCGCTTCTCTGGCCAGCTGAGGATTGGGTACTTCTTAAATTTTTTATATTTTCTGGTTACATTGTCCCCTCATTCCAGTGCACCCGTTCGCACTTTTTTTCCCATCACTGGCACAGAATGGCTGAGAGAAGCTCCAGATCCTTCTCTTGGGGGACAGTGGTGAAGCCGCCATCCTCTGTTTCTGATTGGCTAATAGCAAGGCTCTGGCTGGCTTTATTGGTTTACACCAGCGTCATTAATTCCATAGTCAAAACTCAATCACAACAAATGCACGTGCAACTTTTTTTCCCCTCCTTCTTTTTCCAACTGACGGAAATCCGTCTGCAGATGGAGAACTTTAATCCCTGTATATGACTCAATGTAGTCCTAGCGACTTCTGGATGAGGGAAGGATACACTGACGAGAAGTCGCCAGTCCGTTAAAAAAAACAAATATTAAAAAAAAGACAAGTTTACCTGTAGTATCCACCGGTCTCATTGGCCAGCTTTGGCTCCACAGCACAGTAAATTGTTGTCTGAGCTCCCTGCACAGAGTTTTTGGTGAAAGGACTGACCACCTTCATGAAGCACCGCTGAGGGCCGTTGAGGTGGCGGAACAAATCAGTCTGAACGACGCCAGGATGGAGGGAATAGGTCGTCACTCCGGTGCCTGAAAGACGAACGCGGAAACAGAAAATGAACCCATGACTGCATGTGCTTTACCGGTGATCTTTATGATTCAAACTATAAAAAGCAAGCCAGATGATTTAAATACTGTTTCCACACCTTCCAGGCGTTTAGCCAGTGAGCGGGTGAAGAGGACGTTGGCCAGCTTGCTCTGAGAGTAGGCCTTGCTCTTGTCGTAGCTCTTCTCGCTGTTGATGTCATCCAAGTAGATGGAGCCCCAGGAGTGAGCCAACGACGACACGGTGACGATCCGGGCCGGGGCCGACTTCTTAATCAGGTCGAGCAGCAAGTACGTGAGCAGAAAATGACCTGAAGAACAAGACAATATGACTCTCAGTCAACAATCGGACAATGTACTTTCATAAGACTGATGCCATATAACATCACTGGAGGCTAATGTCAGTGTATTTAGTCTTGACTTAAGGCTGACAAAAAGGTTTCTCATTACCAAACATGTCGTGTAAGAAGCATCTCATGATGGATAAAAAAAAAACAATAAAACAAAGAGCTTATTTTATCTGATGAGTAGGAAAAAGGAAGAAAAAAATACACAAATCTTCCACTTCAAAAATACTGAATGAGAACTTTAAACGTATTGCAATCTGGAACAGTACAGTAAGTACAGAAAACAACAGTCAAGAGACTGGTGAAAGCATTTTATAGTAATAATTAAATACTTTGGCATTTTCTCATATTTCAAAATAAAACTTCACATTACTTATACTAATTTCATATAAACCAAAATATTTCAATTTTTATCAATTAAAGCCAAAAGTGAATGAAAATCCAAAATATATCTTAAAATTTTACACCATAAAATCAAATGTTCCCAATGCCATTAAAAGCAAAAAAAAAAAAAATGCTGAGTTGTATTCAGAATATAAGCTGTGAGTTTATAAATAAGTGTTAAAAAATACTCTTTTAACGTCACTCTTATCTAATGAAGTGCATCTGTATTATTTCAGATCTTTTAGTTTAGGGGACGTTGTAGCAGGCAGAAGAAGACCAAAAATTAAAGATTTAACTGCTATGATTAAATACACACATCTTACAAGCACAGAAGGCAACAAAATTGTAAATTTAGTAGTTTTATACGTTCAAGAACTTAGAAGAAAATGGATTGTGCGGACACAAATCTGTATTATCGCTCATCTCAGAAAAATACCACAAAAAAACTGTCATAAAGACTTAGACCAGTAAAATAATATTCAAACATGTTACAAAAAGAAAAAATAACTGAATTTATACACAGAGCAGCTGCAGTTTGAAACAGAGAGAAAGGGAGAGGCAGCATGATAAATAGCATTCTTCATCTCACTCAATTAGCTTTATCAGAGTCAGAACCTGTAATAATCAACAGTCATCAATAAAAAAAACATATTGCTCTTCAATGATAAGCATTTTAAAGGGAATATACAGTGCATCCAGAAAGTATTCACAGCGTTTAACTTTTTCCACATTTTGTTATGTTACAGCCTTATTCCAAATCGGATTCAATTATTATTTTCCCTTAAAATTCTACACATAACACCCATAATGACAAATGAAAAAAGTTTTTTTGAGAGTCTTGCAAATTTATTAAAAAATAAAAAACAAAGAAATTACATGTACATAAGTATTCACAGCCTTTGCCATGAAGCTCTAAATTGAGCTCATGTGCATCCTGTTTCCACTGATCATCCTTGAGACGCTTCTACTGCTTAATTGGAGTCCACCTGTGGCAAATTCAGTTGATTGGACCTGATTTGGAAAGGCACACACCTGTCTATATAAGGTTCCACAGTTGGCAGTGCATGTCAGAGCGTAAACCAAGCATGAAGTCAAAGGAATTGTCTGTAGACCTCCGAAACAGGATCGTGATGAGGCACAAGTCTGGGGAAGGGTACAGAAAAATTTCTGCTGCTTTGAAGGTCCCAATGAGCACAGTGGCCTCCATCATCCGTAAATGGAAGACATTTGGAACCACCAGGACTCTTCCTAGAGCCGGCCGGCCATCTAAACTGAGCAATCGGGGGAGAAGGGCCTTAGTCAGAGAGGTGACTAAGAACCCCATGGTCACTTTGTCACAGCTCCAGCGTTCCTCTGTGGAGAGAGGAAACCTTCCAGAAGGACAACCATCTCTGCAGCAATCCACAAATCAGGCCTGTTTGGTAGAGTGGCCAGACGGAAGCCACTTCTTAGTAAAAGGCACATGGCAGCCCGCCTGGAGTTTGCCAAAAGGCACCTGAAGGACTCTCAGACCATCAGCAAAAAAATTCTCTGGTCTGATGAGACAAAGATTGTACTCTTTGGTGTGAATGCTCGGCGTTTTGTTTGGAGGAAACCAGGCACTGCTCATCACCAGGCCAATACCATCCCTACAGTGAAGCATGGTGGCGGTAGCATCACACTGTGGGGATGTTTTTCAGCAGCAGGAACTTGGAAACTAGTCAAGATAGAGGGGAACATGAATGCAGCAATGTACAGAGACATCCTGGATGAAAACCTGCTCCAGAGCGCTCTTGACCTCAAACTGGGGCGGCGGTTCATCTTTCAGCAGGACAACGACCCAAAGCACACAGCCAAGATAGCAAAGAAGTGGCTTCAGGACAACTCTGTGAATCTCCTTGAGTGGCCCAGCCAGAGCCTGGACTTGAATCCAATTGAGCATCTCTGGAGAGATCTGAAAATGGCTGTGCACCGGCGCTCCCCATCCAACTTGATGGAGCTTGAGAGGTGTTGCAAAGAGGAATGGGCAAAACTGCCCAAAGATAGGTGTGCCAAGCTTGTGGCATCATTTTCAAAAGACTTGAGGCTGTAATTGCTGCCAAAGGTGCATCAACAAGTATTAAGCAAAGGCTGTGAATACTTATGTACATGTGGTCTCTCAGTTTTTTATTTTTAATAAATTTTCAAGAATCTCAAAAAAACTTTTTTCATGTTGTCATTATGGGGTGTTGTGTGTAGAATTTTTAGGGAAAAAATGAATTGAATCCAATTTGGTATAAGACTGTAATATAACAAAATGTGGAAAAGGTAACGCGCTGTGAATACTTTCCGGATGCACTGTACACACTGAAAGAATAATTGTTAACGATGATTTTACTGACCCAAGTGATTGACACCAATCTGCATCTCAAAGCCATCGGCGGTTTTCCCATAAGGACACACCATCACGCCGGCGTTGTTGATGAGGATGTTGAGTTTCGCCTCATCTGTAGAAGAACGAGGAAAAAACAATGTACAACTAATTTCCTGTTTATACTTCTTGAGGTTTAAATTATTTTACCTTGATTGATGCCTTCAGCAAATTCCCTGATGGACTTGGTGTCTGACAGGTCAAGCTTTTTGCAGAGGACGTTGTCGTTTCCGGAGCTCTCGATAATTTCCTTGACAGCTGCCTTCGCTTTCTCCATGTCCCGGCATGCTATGATGACCCTGGCTCCTGAACGAAATGGATCAACAGCAGTAATTTGTAACAGTAAAGCTTTAATACATACTGGCTATGTGTACGAATGCATGGACAATCTTTGTCAAGTACATTTGACCAAACTAGGAATTTAACAAAAACAGTTGGAGTTCTGGTGTGTGGGGGACAAAGAAGACACAAGCAGAGAGCATTCTACTCTTCAATCAGGAGATGTTAAGGACAGCAGTGTGCAGATCTGTAGGCTAACAGCACCCCCTCATGACAATATGTGTACATTACTGCATGCTGCACAATGACAAAAGACAAATATTCTGTAAGAAACTTTAGACAACAAATAACCTCAAAGTTCAAAGTCAAAGTCAGCTTTATTGTCAATTTCTTCACATGTACTTGACATACAAAGGAATCGAGATTACGTTTCTCACTATCCTTATGCGTTTAACATGGACAACAGTAAAAGTGCAAGTGCACAAGACAAATTCTAAGTTAATAAATAAATAAAATGCAGTAGCTAAAATTCAAATATAAATGTAAATATAACAGTGATAGTGATATTCTCCTATCCATCTATTTTCTAACCCGATTGTTCCTTCTCTGGGTAGCGGAGGGCTTAAGTCTGTGCTTCTGTGCTTCAACTTTAACGACTAAATAATAAGGTAAAACAGAACAAATTAACTTAATGGGATTAAAATCAACATTTGAATGTATTTCATGGATTAAATTAAGGAAACTAAAAGCCATAAAGATAGAACCTGAATTAACACATTAAAACACCATCAGTTGTGTGGAAGGGGAAGCAGCTGATTGCAAAATGATGTGTCGACAGTAAAATAGGATTACCAAACTTACTCTAGCAGAACAGTGATGGAAAAGGGTTAGTTAATGAGAGTAAAGAGCCCCACAAGTTAGGAGAGCAGAATTTTTTTCATGCACAAGGCGAATGAATTTTGCAGTGAAAAAAAGGTAATGCTACCGAACCACAACTTCTCAGGATTTGTTTATGTTTTTCTGTAAATAGATTTTAACAGTTCTGTTGTCCCCAAAACCTTTTCACTTTCCACTTGCAATGGAATGAAGTGGCCCAATATGTCTGATTTTGCAAGTCAAAATTAACATTGACGTCACAAGAATCAAGTGTAAATGTCTCATCCTGTTAAAATGTTGGCATTTCATACTGTTGTAAATCATGAAAAAAGTGTTGTAAGAAATGATTACTCATACATCTCCTCTTACCACATTTTGGGGAATAGAAATTCACTTCCTCTCAAATACACAGTTTTATCTTCTGTCTGGACTTCAATTGTGGTATTTAAACAACAGAATTCAACAGGACAAGTTAGGCAACTTTAATTTTTACCCATTACTCCAAAATGTCCTGATAGTCAGGCTTCTCAGTGGTTTTAATTGTGTTGAACTGGGATTACATGAACTAAGGTCTCCTTGGTATGAAGCCAGGGCTTGTGGTAAATCAAGAAAAGACAAGACCAAACTGATCAGATGGGACAAACAAGAGTTCAAGTGGTTCTTCGGATTTTTCTGGGTTCACTTTGTGTTTCATATCTGCTAATTCAGAAGAAGATAATAGTATTAAGTGGAGTGCTGGGCTGTACGCATCAGAAGTCATCATCACAGAGTGCAAGCCACCATGACGAGGCAGAAAAAGATAAACACACCGACAGGAGACACAGACCTCTCTTGGACAGGTCGATGGCTGTCTCCTTCCCGATGCCGGTGTTGGCTCCGGTGATCACCACGGTTTTACCGTCCAGCCTCTCCTCAGAGGACCAGGCTGCCCGGAACATATTACTGTAAGATTCAGAAACACGTGTCAACCAAAAAATACGGATGTTATAGAAACAAACAGTCTTAACGCACAAGAAAAAAAAACCCACGAGTTTGCACCAAAACAAACCAACCCTGTCACATAAAAGATGTCAAATAACAGTTTAAAATGTTTTATGAATAAACATATAAAGCTCTCTCACCTGAATGGCATCGCACCGAAAATGTATATCTAATATTCAGGGTAGAAGACAGTCTGGAGAAAAACATACAAGAATTAAAACTGATCTTCCGGAAATGTTTTTAAACCCACCGGACTGCAATCTTTTGATGGGCTTGACTCACAGCCAATCACGGCCAGCTGCGTCAGCTCACGGCACCGCTGATTGGCTGATATGCAATTTGATCCCGCCTTTGAATGTGAGTAAACTCAATTATGAGTACGGGATGGGCCAGAGGGGCGGGGACTCTTGGATTTGCGACAACAGGTTGGGCAACTTAAAAAAAAAAGAAAAAAAAAGAAAAGAGAAAAGATTACCATAATATCGAGCGCATTTTTGTGTATCATTGAAGAGCAATATATTTTTATTGATGACCATTTATTATTATGGGTCGGAGTTCTAGTGTCGGATAAAGGTGAATTTCCCCGAAATCAAGGGAGATTGCAGTTTATCATGCTACTATTTCTCCCTCTTGTTGAAGAAGGTTTAATGTCATAAATACTTAGACCAGCAAAAACAATATTCAAACGTGTATGAAAAAGTTGAATTAATTGATTTAATATACAAAGAAGTTGCAGTTTGAAAACAGTGGTCAACTCAGAAATGACAACATGGTGAACCGCAATCTTAATAAGCATAATTAACAGCCACCCATAAAAGCATATAGCTCTACAATGATTGAGCAATTTTGAAGGGAGTACAAACATTGAAAATAAAAACGTTGAGCTATATGATTTCTTCTGAGGTGAACTTGAATTGAATGTAAAATACACTACATTTAAAAGTCTCAGCTGCACTCCAGCTGCTGGTATACAGACCTGTTTAACACGTGTTGGCACACAAACAAGTTATGCAATTTATTTATTGCAGATAAAAAAAAACTCGTCACACACATGCAGCTTACAACTGTTCACCTTTGCACTCCAATCTGTGTCTGACACAGGGACTGATTAA
Organism: Salarias fasciatus; assembly: GCF_902148845.1. NCBI lineage: Eukaryota > Metazoa > Chordata > Actinopteri > Blenniiformes > Blenniidae > Salarias > Salarias fasciatus. The sequence continues at coordinate 185,323 of NW_021941397.1, read as the reverse complement.
ATTTACCAAAGTGATTGACTCCAGTTTACATCTGAAAGCTGTAGGCAGTTTTCCCATAAGGACACACCATGTGTGGCTGAGGATGCTGAGTTTCGCATCTTGTCTGTACTTATTTGAGGTTTAAATGATTTTACCTTGACTGATATTCAGCAAATTCCCTTATGGGTTTTTTGTCTGATGGCCCAAGTTATTCTTTGTTTTCTTTCTTTCTTTCTTTCTTTTTTTTTTTTTTTTTTGCATTTTTTCATAATTAAAACTGAGTGGATGAATGGATGGATCATCCGACTGATCTTCACAAATACAGCAAAAATCACCAAACATGTAACTTGAAATTCAAATTCAGCTTTATTGTGCTTTTTAGAATGCAGCTCTCTGCACAGGGAATGAAATATCAAATCAAACTGAACTGCAGGTCAAAGTAGAACTGACAACCACTGATAGCAGTAGACAATAATTTCCAAGTGACCACGAGCTTTGGATATATATTTATCAATCATTTAGAATCACCAAATGTCCTCAAGTACATGAAGAAACAGGTGTACATGGAGAAAACCAATCATGCACATCCAGAACATGATATCTGCACTAACAAATACTAAGCAATAATTTGTATTTGTTTTGTATTGCTATCTAAATTTGACGCCACACCCAGCAAAGCAGTAAAATATAAAACCACTATCAGTGGCTTTATTCTACATGAACATGTCATCCTGCACAGTGCTGTGTGTGTTTGTCCATCAGGTGGCAGCATATCTCCATCTGGCAGCTGATCCCTGGGGCAGCTGATCCATCCTGTTTCCCTCTAAGGCCGGCCCTGTGTCACTGTGTTGTGTCTCTGGACAGATTAACACGTTGGTATTTGGGTAAATCTCGTCCTTGGCGTGAATTTCAGTCTTATTGACAAATCATTTGCAGTATCCCTGCTTATCCGCCAAGTCTCCCCAAAAGCTTATTATGAATGGCCCATTCATACATTGCAGACATTATTACAGCAGAAACAGTGAGTTTAAGCTGTGGACAGAAGGTCATTGGAACAGGAAACTTTGTGCCAGTCATCAGCTGATTGTGTGTAAGCAAACATTTCCTTCCCTTTTCTGTTGGATCAGTCAGCAAAGTACAGTGTGAGCGTGTTGTACGTTACTCATGTTGTCAGGACCAACTAGATCAGTCACATCTCCAATGTCTCCGAAGATAAAAAAAAAGCAGCAAGAAGGACTCCAGGAAAATGATGTAAAGTGTGTGCATACATTATGTGTGGATTATGATCAAGAGTAAAGGCGGACTGGGGTGTGTGCAAATGAATTACATGAACTGAGTGGAAGTCATTCATGTTTCAATTCAACATGTTAGACAATCAGCTTGATTACATCCCTTTGACTTGTTTATTTAACCATGTGAATGCAAGTCTGCAAGGAAATGTCTGTTGACGTGCTTTTGTATGATAACATGACTTTGTTGTGATGGTTGTGCAGTAAATAACTTCAGTGTAAACAAAAACAAAATATATACATCAGATGGTCCATCACTGAATTGTTTGAAGATATTTATGAATTGTTTTCCTTTATTTCTTGTTTTATCTTTGTGTAACAGTTGAATGCATGCACTTTTCAGTTATTTACCTTTATTTCTTGTGTGTTTTGTTGTTATTGACAGTGTACTGCTTTGCCATGAGACATAACAGTTTACCTAAGATGTTACCGGCGCCGCATTAGCAGCTTCCCAGCAGCCAAAGACAATGGAGAGGCAGGAGGATGCTCTGAATAAACTATGAGAACAATCCATTCGTTATAATGGGACTGTTAACTTCACTTTGGCACGCGGAAAGCAAGAGGATGCAAGATTTATTTTTATGTATGAGGCAAGAAGACATAAATAAACATCTGTAAGCAGAAGGAGATTCTCTTGAATTGATGAGGTGAACAACATCACTATTGTTCTTGACTGAAAAGTCATCGACCTGTTGATTTTAAAGAAGATAAGCTGATATAAAATGTACCTTTTGTGTGTGTAAAATGCAGTTAATAAGAGTGTAGTCACACTTTTTATTTACTCGTTCTTAAAAACATGGAAAAACAGTGTTTTCTAAGTTACTTGATATTCGTCAGTAAGATTTAAAACCATTGTTTCAAGTGCTTTTGATTAATTTGATCATTTTTACTTCTGATAGAAAGAACAAGGGAGATGATATGTTTCCTAAATGAAGGCCTAAGGTTGGTATTTTTAAAGGACGATGAGGTGAAGGAATTAATGGAACACTGGTGTTTTTACCAAACGACTGTAACTTGATACACAATAACATTAATGCACAAATATAATTCTTTCTACTGAAATGTAGACACTTTTGAAAAGCAAACCAAAAGTTTTTGTTCCCTATTCCTAGAGTAAAATTGAAATATTCTATTAACTCCAAAGAACAAAAAGCACATGCCATATATTTATTTCCACTGGTGAATTGACGTTGCTTAACTGCAATGACTCTTTTGTGCTACAGAGGGCGCTAAAAGGCGCTTTAGAAATTACAAGAAAATAATTTTCTCCCAACTCAACTAACCCTAACCTAACCCTTTGTTTCATAATGCAGCAACATTGTAGCTAAAACATGAGAAAATGTCTCCCATTACAATAAAATGTACGTAATGCAGCAAATGTTTTAAGGTAAATCAGAAATATGTCTGATCATAATTAAAAGTGTAGTCAAAACGAGTGCGTATTTGGTTGCTGTTTGATGTCAGCTTGACTCTTTAGTTTTTTTTCTGTCTGCTTCTGTTTCATCCTCTTCTCTCTTGCCTTCACATGCAGCTGAAAAGCCTCCACCTCTGAGTCTGAATTTCCAAAGGGAGTTTTTTTTTCCTTTCCACCGTCGCCTGCGCTGCTCATGTGGGATTGCTGGGTTTGAAGTGGTTGAAATGAACACACTCATTTAAAAACAGGAAGAAGAAAAAAGCAAGCATCAGTTGAGTGTAAAACTCAAAGTACTTTCATAGGAATATAAAGAAGTAACTGGTCAAACATCATTGTGAACAAGAAGAAATTTACTTGTCAATCATCGTGAAAGCTTTGAATCACGGATTCTTTTTTTTATGTGGAATAAAAACATTTAAGCTCAGCTTGGGAGGTTTTCAATGAATGAATGGAACCCTGTGATTTGGAGGATAATTATGTTAACAAGAGAACGAGTATGAATTCTCATTTTGTGTCCTTCAAAGCAGATCAGAGGCGAAGTTGGCAGCAGCCACAACCCCAATGTTTACATTATAACAGTATCTTTGTAAGGTCACGTCCCGCTGTCTCTCCTGACCCACACACGCAGGCGACCAGCAGTCTGGCTTCAAGATTCATCTACAAAACCTGGAATTATCTGAGGCTGTGAGTGGTGATAAACATCTCCAAGTGTCCCCATCTTTTGCCACCACCTTCAGTGTACAGACAACACTTTGCTGGCTCATCTTCTGTTTATCTGTTTAGTCTGGCCCTTTTTTTTTTTTTTTTTTTTTTTTTTTTTTTTTTGGCTGCACCCCCTCTCGCCTCTGTATTTGGTTTCTCACCCTCTCAGCCTCAATCGCCTCTCTGAGAGGGGGTTGCATAACACATAAGCGATGCCATTCATCTGTTCAAACCAGTCCTCCTTGCTGATCCAATCTCTAGCTTGTAATGGCCTTTTGACTGCAGCACCATTTCCCGAGATACCAATCTATACTTTGGTAATTAGTCTTTTTTTTTCTTCCTCTTTTTTTTACAAGGGAGGTTATACACCAGATGTTAGACTCCTTCATCAGCAGTCCTTTGCTGTTGACTGAAACACACTGCAACGTTTAACCGCAGTACAGGTCCCTTTGATTTGGGTTATTTTTCTCACTGGCTAATTTTCTCTGGAGAAATCAGACAAGTAAGGTCATGTTAAGGTTGTTCTGGTCTTGCTCAATTAGTCCTACGGGGAATGTTCAGCATTTCCTACCTCCTATATTTAAACTATACAACATGTTTGGGGTCAAAAGGAAAACAAAAACAAGTGTTATGTTATATAACAGCACTTATATTGGGACCTTATGCAGTGTTCTGTGTTCCCACACTGATCATATGTGGACCTGTAGACTATAATGTACTGTCAATCAAAAATTCAAAGCAAAACACAAAATCCATGTTTTTCCAGATCATATTATCATGTGTAATTACGTTAGTATTTTGTCAGCTGTGCTGAATATATTCGGGTTAAAGACAGTTCAGATCACACATCCATTCTTCCTGGAGGATAGAGTCCTCCTCCTATGTCACTCTTCTTGAGGCATCGTTATCCAAAGCTTCCTGATCTGAATCTAGAGGGGAAGAGCAGTGAGCACTTCAGGGTCCGCACATTATGAAGTTCACTGTTTGTGTTACATTATGTTAGGGGATAGAAATGAAACTATCTTCATTGAGTTGATGTGATTACATTCTAGTGGAATCAATTCTCTTTCTTGGTTACAAAATAAAAGTATGAGACAACAAATTTAGAAATATACAAACATACAAACAAACCAATCAAGTAAGGAAACAATAAATCAACCAAGCAACGAACATATTAACATGAGATTGATGCTCAGTTCAGAAAAATGTTTGGAACAGAGTCCTTCAAAAACTTTATGTCTGATTCAACTTTAAAGAAATATGACTGTCTGAAAAGCAAAAGATGTAATAAAATAATTATTATTCTGTTCTTTCACTCTGGAATTTCATAATGGACATACACTAAAACACATTTCTTATGCTGTCCTGCCCAAAGCCGTTGCACAGTAGTAAATGTCTTTCTTTTTATCCTGAGAATAACATTGGAGAATATCATCAATGGGCTGTACAATCAAAACACAATGTACGCACATCTATAGATGGACTTTCTTGATCAGCATCCGTTTCTACAACAATGAACTCCCTGCTTCAATAACAAGAGACAGTCTAAATATAAACAGTCTACCTCCAGCACACAAATGACACTGGTGTGGCTAATGTCCATTGTTTCTTAATGACTTTTCAAGCTGTTAGCAAGAACAGGAACACGACGACTGTGGTGATGCACGAGCCTTGGGTCTGTTTCCTTTTACTCATTCATTCACTGTTTTTTTTGAGTTTTCCTTTGTATAATCTTTTAACCTAAGTAAGTCAGTGGGAAGGTTTATTTATATGCAACCTTTCACAACAACTAAAGCAGTACAATAAAAACTGAAATAAGTTAAATTTGACTGAAGTTTACTCTTCAGATATTTGTGAAGCAACTTCAAAACGAAACAGATAAAGTTTGTCAAAGTTGTTAAATATTCAAAAAATGTGTCAAAAATTACAAATCTATACCCAGAACACACCTTTATCATGGAGTCTATTTGGAAAACAATAAGGTTTAACACTTGTAATGATATAACTCTTGAAACATGTATACTTTTATATCTTAGTAACAAAAATGTAATCAGCAAACTTTCCTTAAGTTTGATAAATAGGAACTTTTTCCATCACAGTTGCAAAAAGAATATTGATGGCGGATACCCCTTTAGAAGCTTTACACCCACAAACTCAGTTTATCTGCATTCCTCAGCACATCATGGGTGTAGTTTAACCACAAACAACTGACACTGTCGGCCACTTGGAAAAGAACAAACCTACTATCGTCTCATCTTGATCTGAATGCTGCGATGTCCCGTGCGGTCATCGTTACGCCCTCTTCACATCTCCCTTTAGCTGTTATCATGATGGCATCATGTGTGGCTGCAGCAGGACTCACGGCTCAAAGTCTGATGAGCTTTGTGTGTTTCATCTCTGCCTTGATGACATTACTGCTTTCCTCTCTGTGTCCATCAGAGAGATGTCTGGAAGGAAGGTGACTCTGTGGTGTGTGTAGGTCGTGTTGTCCTTTGAAGGTGAGCAGACAGTCATTAAGGCCCTGCCAGGAGGCCCAAGACACTGTGCTATTTATAGAACTGTCTGAAGGAATCAATACAGTAAGCGGAGTGTCAGCAGGCCTCTTTCAGAACAACAGTGACAGCTTCATGACATTTACAGCAACGTGAAACGCAATATCATCTTTTCATTATGCAATATGTACCGTATGTGGACATGAATCAAGAACAGACCTGTCATAAGGTGTTGTCATATAGAACATGATGTTATAATTTGTCTTTTCTTCCAACTTACAGACTTGACGGGTGGATTGGTTAAACTTTAATAGAAAGAAGAACTTCCTCTGACATCCACTGCTGACCGAGGAATAACCTTGTCAAACATTTTCCCATGTTCATATTTCACAATGACATGATTACCCTCAGTATCCGAGCTGCTTAAACTCCACACGGCCCAGGGAAAATTTCAAATACTAAAATACTGGGACACTTGAACCCTTTACAACAATTCTGAAAATCAGTGTTCTTCCACTGAGATCTTCTATTGCTTGATGATATTACCTCAGAAAGAGATCTGGTTGTTTTTTAGCGCTCTTCACACACCCTGTCTTCTCACATCGTTCCCTCATGACACATTTATCGTCCCTGTCGTACTGGATGCCGCCTTAGCCAAATACTGAACCTGCCTGTAATGTCATTGAACCATATATAGCTCATATATGATTTCACCCAACCTTTAACATACTGTATATTAACTCATTTGGATGGTAGTTTTATCAAAATCTCTTACTTTCACTGCATAGTGTCTGATAAATGAGAGAGACTGTAACCTGATAGTCCTCACCAATCTGACATGGAGCCCAAGTTCTCATGTGCAACGTCGCTGAGTATGGACTCCGTCCAGCGCTGAGCGCTCGGTGATCAGCAGGAATCTATCACAACGAGCCGCTCAGCAGCTGAACAACTGCTGCGACCGCAGACACGCGAAAACCCAAGGCTCGATCATCATCTGATCCCGGTGATCCTCTAGTGACCCGGGCAGCATTTTCCTCTCTGACAGTAGAAACTCAACCCCTATGAGCGCAAGTAAGTAGGCAACGACAACAAACCCCTGAATGAACGAGGGATCGAGAAGAATTTCACACAGTCATTATGCACATAATATGAACCCAACACTTTGACACCATCTGTGAATGAAGTGTCTGAGACAGTCCAAAAAAATCATTAAGTATTCCATCTGGTTATGGTTAAAAACAGTCACATGGGGAACCTCTTTCACCATTTTATCGAGCAGCTTACATGCTCTTGCGTATATTTAACTGAGGGTTTTTATAGGCTCTCTAAACCTAATATAACTTCACTGAGAGTCTGATTTATGCCCATTTTGTTTACTGTCTTCGTTATCCAGACGCCACCCGATGATTTGATTTGACATTTTTATTCCGTAATTTATCTGCTGAATGGGAAACACATTCAATGTTCATACATCTTTTCATTCTTATAACGCCTTCATAAAATGCAGGACTGTGCATATATTCATGTCCAAGTTAGTGTCAATATCAGCTAAGGCAGAAGAAAGTAGAGAAATGTAAATTAAATGTAGCTTTAAACAAGAAAATACGAGCTTGATCTATTTAAGATTTGTGCGGATTAAAGCTTAATATTGCACACATACTCATGTGGAAGCTGATCTACAATTGATACTAGGGATGCACGATATTGGATTTTTGCCGATATCCGATATGCCAATATATCGAAACTCCCTTTTGGTCGATACCGATACCGATAATCACAAGGTTTTTTTTTTTCACTGTAAAGAAAGCTAAGTCTCTCCTGTACTGGAATTTACATGTTACTCTTATTGTGACAGTCTTATTTATTTAAGAAACACACATAAAACAAGACAAAAAACATTTGTTTTCACCATAAATAATAAATGTATTATTTTTTCAAACTCAAGACATTCAGTGTTGAAATACAGAAAAATAATTTCTTTAGATCACATGAACTTTAAATGTACAATGCATATTTAAACATAACCAAGTTGCATTTGACTATAGAGCTTCTGTAACAACCCGGTGACAGACACAGAGCTCTGCAGTGTAAATAAATGAAGTGCTACATTTTATTTAAGGAGCTTTTTCAGATGGAAAACAATAATAATCCTAACTGAACAGTCGACTTGCAGGGAGCTTCCCTGAAATAATACTCACAAAGTGCTTTAACAAAAAACAAGCAGTGCAAAAATTGTATCTAGCTAGCTCAGACCTAAAATGCCAGTCCATTTCAGTATAAGGAATGAGGATAAAGAACAAAACCATTTCAGTTAATTTTTTTTTTTTTTGCGCACTATGGATGTCACCATGCGTGGCCAATTACTACGTCACCTTATCGGCTGTGCCGATATAAAATTTTCATATCTGCCGATACCGATAAACGTGTTTTTATCGCCGATATTGCCGATACCGATATTGTGCCGATAATACCGTGCGTCCCTAATTGATACATGAAGAAAGACACAAAAAATAACATGCAGTAGCCATTTATGTCGCCTTTATGAACATAGAAAATCAGGCACATTTTCAAAATTCCACAAAACATGGGGAGGAGTTTGAGTTCTTCACCAAATCTGAAAGTGTTTCCATTATTTCTGATGACTTCACTACATGGAAAACATTAAAAATGGGATCCATATCTGCTCATCCGTCAGCAGAGATGTCTCTGATAAAGTAGTGAGAGACATTTCCAGTGATTGATTAAATCACATATTGTGTCAGGATCTGTGTGTGTGCTTTGATTAAGAACAACAGCATTAATAAGAATAAGAATAAGAATAAGAATAAGAATAGGAATAAGAATAGTACAAGAGTAATCACAGCAGAGAATGAAATAGACATTGAGAGTTACTTAAATTGAAATTAAATACCAAAACAATAATTTGCGGGTTCAAGTCAAAGCATCAATTTACAAAGAAGAAAAAACAGACAAAATAATCTAATATTATTGAACCAGAATGGGGAATAAAAAAAATAAGAGGTTTTGAAAAGAACAAGTAAGTTAAGACTGAGCAACATCTTCTGCACTGATTTCAAATAATCTTAGTTATGAGTTTGATGCAGTGCACGTTTAGTCACTTCTTTCTACAAAACATTTACTGCAGACCATTTAAAGGCAGATTATGTGCCTCGACTTTTCGTCTTTTAGTGGGGCGATATCTTTACCCTGTTCCTGTAAAGGTGGAGTATCTAGTGTTCCTCCATGTTGGTGTATAATTATTTTGCTGTTACACATGTGCAGCCGAGCCATGCAGAGTACATCCTGTGCTTTCGGTGGGAAAGGTCATTTTGCAGTCACATACAGTTACGGAGGCATGAAGGCCCCTAAACACATAAGATAAAGAGCACGTTTGGGAAAAAAACAGAAAGCGTGATGGATGAGTGGCATAAAAAACAGTGAAAGTCCAGCTCTTTCATCCCGCAGTGCGCTCGCTCTGCTGACGCTCTCTGCTCTCTCACTCAGCCCAGCACAGGCCTCTCTGACAGACGGCGCCCAAAAATACACAAGGCGAGTCCAGATGATTCATTAGGAGCAACTGGATTGGGGACACAGTTTTATGTAACGCAAGTGGGTTACGTTACAGAACAAATGATGGTGAAGAATAAATCTGTGCCGCCTAATTGCTCCGGAGGCTCAGGAGGTTTTATATTCTCAGTGTAACCCACAACAGACTGCTGTGATGAAAAAAAAAAGAAGAAGAAGAAGAAGATTTTTTAAAAAGCACTGAGTCCAAAAAAATTTAAAAAAAAAGCCATGAAACAATGCCTGGTAATGACTTGAGTGGTTTCAATGTGGATTTGTTTTTATATTACATCTGGTCAGTGTTTGCTCAGTGACAGCAGCTCGATTGAGAAAACAATGGCGGTGGTCTGCACAAGCTCCTCGGGAGCGCTTTCAGGCAGTTCAGCACATTATGAGACTCCCTCTGTGGGTTAAATGAAATTCCACTGAACTCCACCCGGACACAGACTTGATTTCATCCGTTTTCCTTTCAGGGATTACATTACGTAAACTCCAGCATAATCCCAATTTGTATTTAAACTAGATTTCAGCCGCGATAAAAGATTTCAAGAACACTTACAAACGGAACGGAGTCGTAGAACAACTAGTTGAGCATAAATCATCATAGGTATTCCTCATTAATGTTGTATGCTAATTGTTTTTCTTAATAGTAGCAAAATCCTAAAACTTTACATATTTCCTAACAACAGTGGACTCCATTAGTAAGAGTTAGTAGAAATACTGGACCACAGTGTGTGCTACACATGTATAAACAGAGAAAACAAACTGTCACGCATGATTATAAAACACATTTTGTTTATACGTGCAGTTATTTAAAGTATTAATTCTGTATACACATGATGTCATTTTCTCCCAGAACTACTACAGTGAATGAATTCAGGAACATGAAGTTCTTCAGTGTTGCCATGCGGAGCACGTATCCGGTGCACAGTTTGGTCATTGTCAAAGGGGAGAAGTGGTCCACGGCCAGAGGAGAGCCGGGAGTTCTTTACTATTCACTGAACACATTCACCGAAAATGAGCTGCAGCACCAGAGTGACAGACAACTGGATCCTCAAAGGAGAGCTGAAGGCTGTGAGGGGAAGCTGGGAGCGTTCACATGCATCTCAATGAGGAAGCAACAAACCCAACTTCAGCGGAGATCTTTAGCCCTCTTTCTAATCCCAGCAACCAAAGTAAGGGAGAGAATAAGAAAGATCCATTCATGGACTATTGGCATTCAGTGCATGTCTTCAGGTCTGTGTCCTTCGGGGAATTTCAAGTTCGAGCAGCTACTCGACCCTCAAAATCCCAGAGGGAACCGCTATACGACTGTAATGGCCTTTCCCTTTCTCACAATTCCTTAATTTCCTAAGCAGATTGCTGACATTCTCACAAACATGGTATGTGAGCTGCGAGCTCTCCTAAGCTCCCCCAACATATAGGAAAAAAGCTGGATGAAGGCCAGCTCTGCATGCTGTTATTGCAATTCAGATTCGCTTGCACTTATCACAATTCCAAAACTCTGAAGAAACCATGATGGGAAGAGACTTGAAGACTGTGTAAATCTACTCTCCCATGGCTTGGAATACTTATCATTCATGTTACTTCCACCAGTAAAGAAAACTGGCAACTCAAGTTTCTCTGCTGCTTTAAAAACAGGAGACTTCTATAATAAAGCTGTAGATGTCGAAGAAAAAAAAAATCAAGACATTGCCGCAGTGATGTGGACTGAACGTTTTGGCAAGCGGAACAGAAGAACAGAAGAATGCTTCATTTGTCAGATGTACAATGAATGTACAGTGAAATTTGGTCTCTGCGTTCAACCCTTCCATGGGGAGCAGTTGGCCTCAACTATGCATTGCAGCTGGGGGTCAAAGGTCTTGCTCAGAGGTGGGATTCACAATCCCACAAACCTATATGCCTCCATTCCATGTCTTCTTGATATGGAACCTAGAAATAAGCACATCGTGGTTGATTTATCCATTGCAATGATTGATGTCACTCAGGAAATAAATCTGAAGCATATTTGATATCAATATTCAGATTAAGATTTAACTTAAAATGTAACATTTTGTTTTTGCATTGCAGCAGTGACTGCTCTGAAAATCTCAGCTTCACATCAAAAGGATGGTGATTTTCACATTAATTTATCAAACAAAAACAGTGTTACTGTATGCAAAATGTGACACTTCTGGATTCCAAGTCTGATCATTGGTTTTGTCAGTTGTCAGTCAACAGATGGCAAAACAAATGTGTAGAAAAGTTGCTGAAATCATTGTGCACCACGAAAGCCTGAAAAGACAGGCGCTGCATTCACAGCTTTTATCTTACATTATAAACGGAAAAGAAAACAGTAAAAGTGTCTTGCTGCAGGCGTCTTCTGTGCTTTCAGAGTACTCAGAGGGGATGGGCACCAAAGAGAGCTGGCCTTGTTTCTGAGCCTTGCTGTTGAGAGTCGTACAACAGTGTCATTTGAGGGGAGACTTGGCACATGTAGTGTGTGCCCTGCTTCCCCCTCACTAGTTATTTCTGGCTTCAAGCTACCCATCTGCCATCTGGGTTACTGGCGAGACAGTGTTTGACCTTAGAGCCAAACAACAGTCTGTGTATTTCTTCAAAAAAATTATTTGGACTCATGCGAAGGCAATAGTAGAAAAGGGCTGCGTTGTTTATTTTTATGTCTGTATTATAGAAATACTCGTATTACTTTCAATATTTCAATTAGAAGACCAGCCTCAAGTCAGAAAGCTACTTGTGATGAAATTAGGGTAATAATCTAAAAAAAATCTTGCCAACAAAGGAGCTTATTCTGAGTTAAATCCAATATTTTTTAAAATTTCATTTTCACAAAAGTAGGTTTTACAAATCGTGGCCATACTAGGTATCAGTATTATATATTATATATATTGCTGATGAGTAATGACTCTGAACAATAAAGAGAAAGGGATCACACTGATCACTGGGACATCAGAGGACTGGGAATAGATTATAGTGCTTTCAAACAGTTGCAGTGCTTGGATTATGCGTTTGGTTGTGTCCATTCGCTGTATTAAAATAAACAGCATTTGCTTGAAGTGACCTGTGATGCAGCTGGAACAATGATCATTAGTTGAATCTACAGCCAGAGACAATTAAAATACAACCAGAGCAAAGCGGAAACATGTATTAATCCATTTAAATCCATTGTCGCTTTATTTTATGTATTGTGGTATAGAGGTTATCACTGAGTCTCTGATTTGAGTTTTCTGACATGTGTCGGTTTTCTCTTCAATACTCCAGTTTCCTCCCACAGTTCAAAAACATGCATTTTAGGTTAAGTAGCAGAGATGGGATACTTGGACTCGAGACTCGGACTCGACTCGGACTCGAGTCACGATTTTATGACTTTTTGACTCGACTTGATAAAATCAAAAAAAGACTTGGACTTGCTTGGACTCTAAGCTCAGTGACTCTAGACTTGGACTTGACTCGAACCCTTTGACTCGACGAGTCACGTCAAGTCATAATAGTCATTTTAAAAGTGCGATGTATGAATCATTTTTATTTTTTATCGCTTCATTTCATGGGATCGCAGTGGCGAGGTGCGCCTGCAGCGGGAGCGCTTGTTTCGTGTCGCCTAGACCACGTGCAACGGGCGGAGTTCGTTCACTTCCGCATTGGCGGGAGCGCTCGTTTTCGACACCCGCGCATTCCAGGCGCATTCCAAACAACACAACAGGTCGGCCACGATTGTTTTTAATAAACTGGTTTCAACACTGCCCGCCTGGAATGCGCGCATAGGCGTCAGTTTAGGGGGAGACTTTTGCCAGGGGTGTTTTTTTGTCCACTACACACAAATCCTTCTCGTGTAGCCATTTTAACCCTGATTATTTTCAGTCGTATATAACATTCCGATGCTCCTGAACGCACCATCCGCAAGCATCAGAGACGCAAACAGACGTTCACGAGGATTAAAAAAAACAAAACAAAAAAGTGCGGCTGTTCTAAATGTGCGTCTGTTCCAGTGGAAGCTCCACACAGAGCAGCTCTGTCTTCTGCAGCACCTGTGGTGAGTTTGAAAACTTGGTTGCTAGTTTAACCCTGTGATTATCCCATGTTATAAACTTTATGCAAGAGGCGGTAGTCTGTTTTGAAATGTGGATATGCCCTGAAGAACTTTACTGTCAACATGCTAACAGCAACATTTTGAGGCTGTTTGGCCTCATTCTAGTCTCAGCTAATGTTCATCATCAACATACTTTTCGTCCCTAGGGGGCCTGTTGCTTTTGATTAAAAAGAAATGCGAGTTTTATTGAAAGATGTGAATAGGGATGAATTTCAGATTTTTATTTTTGAACTGTAATGAAGAAGAATGCATCAAAGATGCTTTATTTCATTAAGGAAACACAATTTATTTTAAGATAGGTTTAAATGTGCACACTTCAGTGAAGACTGTTTTTTTAAATCTGCCCCTTGGTTCACAGCTCACTGGACATTCAACATTGAACATAGAAAACAGAGCTAAACATACTCAGACACTGTCTTTTGTCCCCAACAGAACTGCAGCTGTGAGGACTGGAAGTCCTACAGGTCACCACCAGTCATCTTTTTTATAAAGACACCAGCAGAAAGGAGAACACTCGGGCAACAATAGCTGAAGTTATTGGCATGAGTGGTGAGTAAATTGTAACGATATAAAGTGCCTGATCAAACATTTTTACATGGAGATAGTCATGGAAACATAACCCCACACATGCGCTGAGCGCATGTCTGGTCAAAAGGCAGAGTGCTGTGGTGCAGCCGCACCGCATCAGGTGGGCGCTCCAGTAAGGCTGCGTGAGTGCTGCGACCTGCGCGGCGCAGCGCAGCAGAGCCGTTCCGCAGGATGTGGGCGCTCGGCGTCACACTGCTGAGCCTCTCCTGGGACATCGTGGAGCAGAGCCTCGTTTTCAGACGCCGTAGAGAACTGAGGCTGCTCTCTACTTCACAAGAGAACACTGAACCACCAGCAGGAGCCGGGCCAGGGTCTCCACTGGGACCTCCAGCAAGAACCAGGGTCTCCTGATCAGATAAGTACACTTTGCACTTCCATTGTAACTAGTAATCTGTAACCTGGGAGATAACCGGACTATTATTTTATTGTTTCTTTCTTTCTTTCTTTCTTTGTGCAGACGTCACCTCTTCAGTCACCAGTTCTGTCAGCTTTGTTCATTTCTGTTGAACTCTGCTCCTGGACAAATAAAATAATGGAAAACACTCCTGAGACTGATGGTTCTCTGTGTCTAACACACCTTGGATGTTCAGTAATGTTTGTTGTTGTGTCGATGGTGCAGTTAGTATTTTGATATATTTCTTTAATGGTGGCAGAGCATCTTTACCAGGTCAGAGACATGTCAGTATGTGTAGATCTGGTTCATTAGCTTGATCAGTCTAAAGCTATCTGAGGACGTCTGATGGTGATTCTTTGGATTAACAGACTGCCTCTTCTGATGTCGGTTGCTTTTCTTTTTGAAATGTTGAAATGTTGATTTGTGATTAGGTCTTTCCTCAGATTTTATAAATGAAAGAAGGAAACAGAGTGACTGGCCGTACGCAGGTTGTACAGGAGGCAGTAAACGCAGCACAGCAGAATTAAAACTTCCATGAAACACCAGAGAGAGAGGAAGAGGTCATACCATAACCTGGAATATCCACTCATGACAGAGTTTTGCTCCAATAATTAAAGCTAATAATAATAATAATGAGGATAATAAATTTTTCCAGCCTCCCAGCAACAAAGGTAAGACAATAAGGCTTCATGTTGTTCTTCCTCTGCTGATTCACCAGGTTTTTGTGACAAAGTTGACAGAGTCATCAGACAGACTGATCATTGGTGTTTCTGTTGTGGGCTGCCTAACTGTGTTTTTGTAATTTTTGCATTTACTCCTGGAGTTGCTTTGTGTAAAATGTTCGATTTGAGTGGAAATGGATGGTTAGGCTTGAAGCCAAGATTCGTCCAGTCACAGATATAATGTTCTGGTAACAGCATGTGTTCTAATGTAACTCCAACTGTCCTCCCGAGGTTTATTCTTTTATTCTGGAAATGCTTTGACCTTATTCCTATTTGTGATGAATATAGTTAAGTGGTTTGTTTCTGTGCTGTCCCTGAGCTGTAAATCCTGTTGACAAGTAGCTTATGTATCTGACATGTAGCTGATTTCAACATGAAGTTCAGCATTGTTGGGTTTGTAACTCATATAAAAGTTTGAGGCCAGAGGATTTTATTAAAAACATGACAATCATCTACAATGTGAAATAATTCTCTAAGCATCTCAATCAGTCAATCAATTTATTTTTGTATAGCCCAGTATCACAACAACAGTTGCCTCAGAGGGCTTCAAGGCAGCCACACCAAAAGTAAAATCAGTTATAGTCATCATCTCAAGCACTTCTCAAAAGCAGTGGTGACAGGTCATTGGGGGCAGGTGGAGCACAGCACCTTTATGTTGTGTTTGACAGATATGGTGAAAATACCCAATCTACAAGGTCGCTTCTCAAAAAGTATCGCTATCTCAGTCCAAAATTTCCTGAACAGTGCCTCCCCAGTTTTTTTTTTTTTTTTTTTTTTTTTTAATGACTTGTTTAGGACTCGAGGAAAAAAGTTTAGGACTTGGACTCGACTCGGGACTCGACTGTCTTGACTTGGGACTCGACTCAGGACTTGACTGTCAGGACTCGGGACTTGACTCGGGACTCGAGTGCAAAGACTTGAGACTCGACTTTGACTTGCAAAACAAGGACTTGGTCCCACCTCTGTTAAGTAGTGACTCCATATTTCCTGTAGGTGTATATGAGAAGGTGACTGTCTCTGTGATGAACTGGTGCATCCTGACGTGTCAGACGAGAGCTGCTCCAGACCAAACCACCCTACGTTACATGGATGAATGGTTAGAGTCAACATCGAGCGTTCATATTTTTTTATTGCTTGTACTATGCTTGTGTTTTTTCGTTCTCGCTTCACATTCACCGTAAAGTTATCAACTTTTATAGCTACAATAAGCTCATATCCTGTCGTATATCAAACCATTGCACCGTATCTTATCTGGTGGGAGGTGGGCATAACTGCTCACCACCTGCTCTGCACGTTAGTCATGGAGACTAATGCTCCTATGTTATGATCAGTATAGTAACACTGTTCTTTAATCAAGGTCATAGTTGACTGTTGGCCCTTCCTCAAACCAGCAATACTTCATCATACTGATGATCAAAAACGGCACGTTGAAGCTTCATTGGCCAATTCTAAGAGCAGATTTTAGAAGAAAGAAAAATCTGTGTCACATGGCTGTTTGGCTGCTTGGTCTATTATAAGAATCACAGATTTATTTCCCTTGATTTCACTTGGACGAGGGTTTTTACCTCATCCGTGTTTCAGCAATGTTTGACTGTGTCTGTGCCAATATGTTGACAATCTTTTTATTTTTTCTTGCCGTTTTTGAGCTTTCACCATGTGGGGAATACATTACACAACTATTTCAGTTCTCATTGTGTTTTTTTGAACTGTTCCACAAGAACACACACAGTGCACATGGATTCTGTTTTTCTTAGCGCAGTGAAATTTCAGTGTGACTCCTCTGTCTGAGCTTCTCTCTTTCTCTGTCTCCACGATACAATGTTTTTTTTTCCTGGCACAAGTAGACTTTAGGTGTATCTTTAGTGCCTCAACGCACTAATTTAGTAGCAAAATGTGGTATGTAGGCCATGTATCTTCTTTTTTTTATAGACTTTTTTCATGCACCATAACACATAATAAACTGACATCAAAGTGACCTGCAGTGTGGTTTTGATAATGAAATGACAGCAATAAACATCTATATAAACCAAAGATGAGATGTAGCAATGGAATGTGACAGGAATCTTTGTTGAGAATAAAAATCAGGTTTCCACTGCCCTTTATACTTCCTTTAGCATTTTAACAACTCTTGATAAGCCCTCATGTAATAAACATTTGACCACAGCGGTGTTATGAGTTCAGCTCGTGCCATACACACACTGTCGCAAAAGTTATTAAAGTCCTGGTGCATAAGAAACATACAAAGGGTGCACGGATGTAAACACAACATTGAACTGGAGGAGAAATATAATGAAGTATAGATCCCTGATGTGTTAGCCATCCATCCATTCACATGGGGTTGAAGTAACAATGCCGAGACACAGATATCCAGATGTCCTTGTCAGTAACTTCCTCCTGCTCCTTTGGGGGAATCCAAAGCTCCCCTCAAAACTGTGCTTTCAGTCTCATGTGATTTAAACACATTTTGAAAATGTCTAAAACATCAAGCCATATGCCTTCTTTCCCCTGATTTGATCAGATTGAGTCAGTCTGTGCCCCATCCTGAGCCAGGCAGATGAATCAGGCCTTTATAAATATTAACCAGAACACAGCAGGCTGTAAAAGGTGAAATCTCATTTAACCTGCATTTAATCCTCAGTACGCTTAAAGTCTCGCAGTGAAGGACTATAACTGTGTGTTTGCAGTGAGGCTTTGTGAAATAATGAGATCTGCTTTCTGAGGACAGATATTCAGAACAACCTTTGAGCAGAAGCAAGGGTGAGATACTCGCTGGCTCCACCTCTCTTTACAATTGCTTTCATTGTTTTGCTGAAGGAGCGCTGTAATGAATCCGAGCAATAAAGCCTCAGGTGAAAATCACCAGAGAATTAAGGCAATTAAAGCTGCTTTAATTATTGATAAAAGCAGACCTTTGTTCATTTCTAATCATCTCAAGCAAATGCTGGTATTGTGAGTAAATGAGGAAAGCACGCTGCAGTAATCTGTGTGAAGCTGAAAACAGAGTTGTGTTGTGACCAAAAATATTTGCCTCCTAAACAATCGTTTAACTTGTTGGGGGAAAAAACAAGTTTCCCTTATTTTTATTGGGTGCTTTTTATGTTTATGTCTCTTCAGTGACATACTGAAGGAAACAATGCTTGACTGTATGTCTGCACTGTATGGTCTGTGTCAGATGGCCATAAGTTTGTGTTTCCTGACAAACAGTTAGAGAAAGAAAATGACCAACAATAAATAGGTATATTGAGCTGGTCCAAACAATTAAATAAAATGGGTTGGTTCACTTTCATGCTTGTGGAGTTAGTTGCATTTTATGAAATCCATAAATCAGCCAGAAAATACAAAAAAATAAACAAGCGAAAGTATTTATTTATTTGCGCCTTTGTCCTGTGAACCTGTGACCTCTGATGCACACGCTCAGGTGCATGTCATCATTATCCTTGAATAACATCTTCTTTTTTTGACAAACCAAACCTGTTTCCTCTGCATTACAAAACATTTGTCCATCAGTTTGTGTTAAGATGTGGGTACCAGACAGACTGTGTGTGGTTACATAATGACGCCCCCCTCCCCCCCCCTACTCACACTTGCTCCACCTCACTGGGGAGGAAATGTGATGGCAATCATCTATAGCCTGTTCCTCTGTTTTTACTTCAAATGACAGAGGCATTGGTGTTTGCTTTGCCAACACTGAGATGCAGTGCGTATCTGGCTTTTGAACTGGACAGATAAGACGGACTGTTGTGGTGACAGCAGGAGTGCAGGTCAGAGAAATGTCTGCTAACATTAATAACACCGAACAAAATAGGCTACATGGCACGAAAAATGTGCACATAAATGAAATTCTATTTTTAGAAGACATCTGAGCCGTTGATGTTAATGAGGACCCCAAGCAGTGCATGTGTCAAAAAAAATAAAAAAATAAAAAAAAAACCAAGGCTCTGAAACCAGGTCAACAAGCTTCTGCTGCACACTGTGAGGAGCGGCGTCCCACATGGAGCACAGCGACGGAAAACAACAGCGAGCCCAACCAGTTTCCTGACGCCCCTGTGTATTGCAGCGCCGCAATTAACTACAATCAGCGCTATCTGCAGAGAGATCAAAACCAATCTTCAAAGCAGCAGAAGGGAAGCAGGCAGTTCTGCTGTTACATCACTGTGACGATACACCCAATTCCAGCATCCTAATGTTCAAGTGACACAAACTGTGTTGCAGCATCAACTCAGGCTCAGTAGAATGGATGAAATGAGCATCATGCTCTACATCACACAAAATCACAAATATGTTTACAAGTGTACTTATAAAGGCAAAGTTTTACAAAACTGTTTGACTATTGCTTTCCTGTGTTCAACTCATTTACATTACATGTCCCAACATTGAAAATTTTTTGGATGATTCCATGGGTAATTTATGATTTTAAAGAAATATGCCCAGTTGGTATAAGGCTGGATGCACTATTGTATATTGTTTTTTTTTGTTTTTTTTTTTTTTAAGAAATCACTTTAGAATCTTAAATGAATATCCTAGATTTGTTTCATAGTTGTCAGGAGGTATCCAAGTGTCAAAAATGTTAACTTTAAAAAGCTGTATTTTTAATGCTAAATAACCAAGTGCTTAGCCTATACCAAAATAAATAATGACATATTTCTACATGAGCCTGATATGCTGCAGCAGAAAATCCTGCAAAGGCACCACTAGTGTTCAGAATATTTCTCTTACATTCTTCAGTTTAATTTGATAGTATCATATGAGTGATCTCAAGACAAAACATTTCCACACAAGCAAGGAAGAACTCCCCTTTAACAGTGAGAAACCTTCGTCAAGTCAGACTCTGAGGTGGAGACTTTCTGCCCTTCCAGAGTGAGAAGGTAGAAAGAAAAGCAGAGGATGCGTGACGGAGATAAACTAGTAACAGTTTCTAAAAGCAAGACAATCTGCTTCCAGTGGTGTGCAAACACACTGCCTGACAACCGTTCGAAAGTTTCGAACTATATGCATGACTGTGTGAGTGAATGGGTGAATGTAACGCATTGTTTTGAGACTGTTAAATAGAAGTATATAGGTAAGTGCTTTAACTAAATATAGCAAAGCAAAAGTCCAAAAGGTCAAGTTTAGAAAGTAAAAACATCTGTCCTCATGTCAATGTGTCCTTGGGCAAGGCATTGAACCCCAAGATGGTTACTCCCAATGGATGGATTGAGCACCTTCTAAGGCAGCCGCCTTGATCACTGTGTGAATGGGTGAATGTGGTTGACAACGTAAAGTGCTTTGGGGTTGCTTAAATGGTTGAAAAGTTAAAAATAGAAAATGTACATCTTTCTTTTTTTCTTTTGGAGCGTGCTTTGTTCATCTCTGCTTTTCCCTCTTTCTCTCCTTCACACACATACAGCCAGGGTTACATCCAGCTGACTAGCCCAGAACCCTGAGGTGCTCCTCGTGTTGTGCTGTCTGTCAGAGCTGCAGTGAAGCTGTCGGTTTGCATCGTGCTGAAACGGCCTGCAGGCCGGGGACCGTGCTGGGTGACTTCAGCGGCATTCAGCTTTCGCTACGCTGCACAGACAGGCTGCCAAATCTCTTGTGCTGTGGTATTGCTTTACAACTGAGGCAGGGCCCGTGTTCTGACCTGCTGCAGATCGTATAAACATTTACTTTAACTGTGCGGGAGATAAATATTGGTACCGTAGAAGCATGGTAGCCAGTGTGGTGACAGTACTGACTTTGCAGTAGCACATATCTTCCTGGGAGCAGCTATGACTCAGCGCTGGGAAAATGCTACTTAAAATTATTCACATAATTATTCCTTCTGTCAAGTTACTTTTTTTACTTCAGGAATCTATTGAACCTCATCTTTGGTTCCACGTGGAACTTCTCCGTTTTTCACATAAATTTCCTTTGCAAATACCAAACTGTCAGTCCAATTCCTCCTGGGTGGCTCAAAAAAGATGTTATAATGTTGAGTTGAGGCTACCTATACATGTTATTAAATGAGCTTCAAGAAAAAAGATGAAACATCAGCATATGTATGACGTCTACTCATCACGTTTGTGGAAATGAACACATTAAGATAAAACCCTTTTCCCTCCAGTGTACTAATGATAGCATCTTGGTCATTGTGAATTTTTTTGGTATTTTTCCTGCTAAATGAACTTACAGTACAGTATGTTATCAGGGCAACTGTGCGTTATCAGAGAACTAACACTTGGTGCCAGAAGTCTGCGGTGGACTCGAGATAACCACGCCCCTCTGAAGAATCAGATATGACGGATTTCTTCTCATTTCCACAACTCTGGAAGAAAATAGTGTTAAAAACAGTGACTCAAATCAGCACAAGAGCCGAACTTCAGCTGTGAAAGTTTCACCTGTTGAGTTCTACTTTCAATCATTCAGCTATTATTGATTAACCACACAGAGGCTTGGAGCTGCGAGAACAGTTTGAGTGTATCTGATCTGACTGTATGTCAAAATATATGGATATGAAGGCAAATGAAACGACAGTTTTCCCACACATTTAAACTGTTTGACTGTGTTTTCTTTGGTAATGACAGTCAGAACATGTATAAAAGGTATTCTCACTTTTTGGAAAGAGGAAAGCCTGTGGATAAAGACAACTGTGATCAGTTTGAATGATGAACTTGACCCTCTGTCCTCCAATCTGCTTGGGGATCTGTGTGCAGGTAATTTATCAAAATATGTATCTCTACTGGTTTTTTAGAGGGAATTCACTGTGGCCACATGCTGGGCAGCAAATTTACAACTTCCTGAAGGGTTCAAGTGCGTGACAGTGACAATCAGAAAGAGCGACCGAGTGTCTGCATGAGGGTTTTGCTAATGATGCCGTCGATAAGCACAGATAGTGCAGCAGTGACGAGGGAGATGCTGATCAGAGCAATCTGGAATTGCAGAACATAGTTCAGATGATGGCTTTTGAGCAGAGTTGATTTTTCTGTCTTCTGTCTTCGTGCCTCAAACAGCAGAGTCACATGTCCCTTCATCTATCTTTGTTCAACTAAGAGTCATACTGTCTGTGATGAGTATGAGTCAAGGCAGAGGGCACCCTGTATCTCACATTAATGCTTATGGACAGTTTGAAGTCACCAATTGATCTCCAATGCATGTTTTTTGACTGTGGGAAGAAATTTAGAGTGCCGGGAGCAAATCCACAAAGTGAACGTGCGAACTCCACTTAGAAAGGCGTTCACGAGTCGAGACTGCCAAGCATGAAAGCTCTGTGGTTAACACTTCATATAAATACAGAGAGAGTGAGACGTGATCCTTGATCTGATACCATCATTTTGATTCTTTAGACTTTGTGTGTGTGTGTGTGTGTATTGAGATGTTAAAAATTACTGAAGCCATTTGGATGAGGGGTGAAACTTCTTCAGTTTGCCTCGATATGCCTTGTGCTGGGATGAATGAGATGAAGACATGTTCAATACTTTCAGTGTCATTGTAGTTAGTATTTGCAGATCAAGGATTATTTCATTTTCGTACTTCCTGCTAGTAGGTATAACTATTTCCTGTCTTAGATGTGGCTGGTGATGCTGCTTAAAACTCCTCTATTTCTACTTAGAACAGGCTTCTATGGGGTTCTCTGTGAAAAACAATAACTAGATTTGTTGATAGAAAACCATATGCTAAGCATTTCAACTTATTCAAAATTTTTCTATAATATTTCCTCACATCACATTGTTTCCACTAATAATTAGCACTATATAACATGATGGTTTCTTTTCCCTTTAAATGATGCTCACATCAACCAGGCTTCTAGTTCCTGAATGATTGTGCAGTTTTGGTTTAAACACTTGCGCAATTCTTCTAAGTAAAGGAGTACACACAGAACCACAAAGTTGCCTCGGTCAGATCAGCAGTAGAGTTTATGAATTCTGTTGAACAGCAAGTCTTCCTCCACCTGATCCACATATAAGGGATTACTGAAATGACCCCACATGTTTGAAATAATGTCCCAGCTGTGCTTCTGTCAGCAGCTCGATTTGTCACTGCTGGACTGTCAGTGGTCACTGGTTCATCTGGGGTTTGAAACATGTTGTCCCGAGTTCCGTGTGCTTCTTGTGTGTGTTACGAGTGCATCACCTGTCATGAGACCTCCAGAATCTCTGCCATCTCCTGCCTGTCTGAAAGATGATGAGGGTCTCCGCTGTCGCTCTTTATCACCTCATCACCCCATGTTGAAGCAGACATTTCCTTGCCTTCAGAGGCTCTCATTGAAGCTATTTAGGCTATGCTGGACTATCAAAGGCGTGATCTTTTCTATACGTGGCGTTTCACACTGAAGGAATTTCCTTTCCTGCATACATGGCGCCAGACAAGTTGCTCCCTTTGAAATGGGAAGGTTTCTTTGGAGCCATCAACTGTTGTTACGTTGTTTAGTCGAAGCAGCGATGTGGTGAAAGATTTTTTTCAGGGCCTCTCTTGGGCTTTTCTTTGTGCATATCTGAGGAGAACAATGCACAGCGTTTCACCACTAAATGACCTCTGTGTGTTTAGTAACGTCCACTTTCTGCAGACTTGAAAGAATATCTTACTGGTAATAAATCTTATTATATGAGTCCACTTATTTGTGTTTTACAGAGCAACACAATCCATTATGAAGGAATCGGCATTATGTCAGCATGGTTCCATAGTCTTGGTCCCACCACAAAGCTCTGCACATGCACTGTTTCCACAATTGTGGTTCATATTCAAATGTTTAATGCTGCTACAACCACCAAAGCTGTTTTTACCGTTCTTCTGTGCTATTTTAACGTTTTGTGTGAGTGATGCCTTTGAAAGTCACAGCTAACTGGGAATAAAGTGTGGCCAAAAATTATTAAAAGTATAAGAAATGCCTTGAAATTACAATAAAATATTCTCTAAGCTGCTGATGTAGTTTGACAGAGATAACATATGCATTAGATCTTAACCCAAAACCTGAAAAAAGAAAATAATGAAACACACCGCTGAGTTACCTGTAAAAACTGAGATTCAATTAAAGGGGCTGTGTCATGCAAAATTCACTTTTTGTATGTTTTAACCTTGTTATATAGTTATGTACTCACCAAAAACACCCCCAAAGCGTTTTTTACCTTCGTGCCTGCGTGTTTGAGCTTTCCTTGTTTTTCTGCTGCTCAGAGAGGCAGCCCCTCCCGGACCCGTGAAAACTCTCTGTTTTCCCATGTTGACGTCACACGGAGAAGATGGCTCCTCTGACCCCCCCTCCCGCAGGCGCTCGGCAATCAGCGTTGCCGCTTTTTGTATCTCCGATTGCGGAGATAAACTTTAACCATCGTCTGAAAGCAACAATCAAGCAAGAGCAAGAGTCTGAAGGGTCTGAAGGGTCTGCGCTTGGTGAGTTCCGAACAGGAAAAGACGTTTTCGCGTTTCTTTGTGTGTAGAGAAGCTAGAGCTAAAGAGCTAAAGCTAACCCTGAGAGAAGCTAATGCATGGTGTATTTGTTTTGAAGCGCTGATTGGTTGAAGTACGCTGTCAGTCAAAGTCCACAGGGGGAGAGGCGGGATTTTCAGTGAAACAGAGCGTTTTCTCTTCCGGGTTTCAGAATTAGCCCCAGAAAATCTTTAATTTCACAAAAAATGACTTTTCCTTAGCGCCAAAAATAAACTATTAGCATGTTAATGCCTATAATAGGGTTTGGACTAGCTAAAAAAGCATGATACAGCCCCTTTAATGTAGTGTAAGATCCACCCTTTAAAAGTTGTTATTGAGCATTTTATATCATGTGTCCTGTGACGTGCCAACCACCTGCCACCCTGAGTTAGATACATGGATATTCAAGAGTAATTCCTGGATGATGTTGCATAAATCAATAAACATCATAACATTTGCAGCTGAAACTGATTTGCAGTGTCCGTCCACAGCTGGGCCTCAGGACATAAACACACCAGTTATACTTGAGCACAATAAAACAAGACATGTTGATGTAGTGACCGATTCCTCTGTAAAATCTGCTTTTCAACAGTCGGAGGAAGGAGCTCTGTTGCACATGCTGCCACCTCTCTGCCGCACTTGCCCACCTGCCAGAGGCTGACAGGAGGTAACATGAGAGACGTGACCTACCGCAACGCCACAGGAAACTCTACTCTCATGGGTAATGAAAGCCAGCGAGCTCCACAGGGAGTGAGCACAGGAGCATGAAGAGAGCTCCGGCCCCGGTCTGGATTCATTTGACTGTGGACAGGAGCAATGAAAGAAGGAAATCCATGGATAACGCTTGAGGAAGAAGAACAAGAGCAGCCTATTCTTTATTTCAGCGTGAAAGATTGGGAATTAGAAGAAAGAAAAGAGAAGAAGGATTGAGAAAACTGAATGAGTGACTGTTGTTATTCATTCATCCATCTCAAGATATTTGCTTCCCTGTGACCAAAAGGCAAAAAGACAAAAAAGGGAAAGTTAAAAAAACAGAATGACAGACTGTTAAAGCTCCGGCTCGTTCTCACTAAGCAGGCTGGCCGCCCGGCGGCCTCGCTGGACAGGCTCTCTTATCAGCGTGGGCAGCGGAACAGGAGGAGGAGGCAGTGAAGTTCTGTCTAGGTGACCTAGATAATGTTATTCCTGGGCTGTTTAAGACGCGTGAGGCCGCCCACTAAGGTGACACACCCCTGCACTATCAACCCCCGCACTTTCTCTGTTATCAGTAGAAAATACCGACATGTTTGCCAGCAGATATCAACACAGGGGGCAAAGGGCTAAAAAGAGAACTTAATCAATACTTCTGGTTATGTCATATGTCTCTACCATGTTGTGCACGTTGGGGCCCATGATGACACAGAGAGGCTTTTCCCACACAGGACTGCATGAGCTTTCATGTGAGAGTTTTATTTCCAAAATGTAATACTTTCAGGAAACAATCCTGCATGCAAAAGACAATGAGAGAAAATCTTATCAACCCTCCAGCTCAGCACATTTCATGCTTGAGCGGTGTTGCATCTTGGTTATTCAGGTTGTGAGACACAACCAGTTCCTGTTTCTGGGTGGCATATTATTCAAAATAATCTTTTTTTTTAATCAGCCAATTATTTATTTTATGTGCCCTTTGGTCTCAGATGTTAAAGAGGAGAAGAAGTTACTGAGGAATTAGTTGGATATTTGCAACATTGCATCAAGAGATGAGTTTTCCCTCTAAGGTCTCAAGGCGGTCGGTTGGCTCTAATCCTAAAAAACTGATCATTTGTAGAAGTCCAGTTCTATTTGTCCCATTTGTCCCAACCTCAGTGCCACAGCAGACCGGTCTGAGTTGGTTTTGAACAGCAGGTGATACTTTCTCATTCTGTACTCATAATGCTGAATTTACATTCTGGGATACTTCACTACTCTCATTTTTAAATTTTCCATGTATCAAGTATTTTGTTCTATTTTTTGAATGGCTGGTTCATATAAAAAGGCAAAGATTTTCAATGGGTGATTGTAAATTGGCTGCATGTGGGGGTAAATGAGAGTCTCTCTACGGTAGTCCTGCTCGTCCTGGATTGTTGGTTTACTGACGGTGTTCAGCCAACGCACGAAGTGCACGGTCATCATTGTCCAGTCTCAGCATGACAGGAGTGATTAGTTAATAATACATAAACAGATGTTGGGCCTAATATGAAGGTCCATGTGTCTCCAATGAGCTGCAGCGTAATCGTTACAGATGCATGACCATGCATTTAACAGGGATTATCCCCTGATCTCATTAGAGCCGCAGTATGTAGACCTGTCAAACACAATATAGCATCTATGAAGAGCTTTCTATTGAGCATTTCATAAAAACATACAGTATGTCGAGCCAAACTGCTTTCTGTTTGAACATCAGGAATCGGTTTTAGCACAGTGGTGATGCTGTGAGAAAAAAGACAAACAGGCCATAGTTTGAAGGTGAATTTGGATTTTAGTGAACGGACAGGATTAAAAATGTCTATGTTTACGTGTGCTTCCTCGTGAGAACCCAAATACAGACAATCCACATTCTTAATATTTACATTTTTACTGTGTTTGTTGATGGAGGACATGTTTCTCTGACTTTTAGCCGTTCCAGTGGATCGCTGTTGACACAAGCAAATTGTCCATTTTCTCCAGAGTTCCCCTTTATTGTAATAAAATGAGATCTGAAATTATTTTTTGTGCTGTATTTGTATATTTTTCAAACGTTGAAACGTTTCATACATTTTTGAAAAGTTAATTTCTTTCTGCTTATATTACACCCTCACTGAAAACACCTGCTCTCTCCTGAGATTACACCCGGTCAATGTTCTTCAATGTTTTATTATTTTTGCACATCTGGGAAATAGAGTGAACACTACTAATGTAGTGTGTGAAAAGGATTACTGACTAGACGTGGTGTATGTTTAAATTAGATTTATCTATCCGGTTCGTTTCACTTCAAATTTAATACGTTAAATGATAAAATTAATCACCCTTTTGTCACCGTGGCTGTTATGTCATTCAAACACACGTCTCCTCAAGTGGCTGTTTACATAAAAGGGCAAAGAAGAGCGAAGCAGCAGGAAATTGCAGAGGAAATTTGCTGTCCGAGTGTTTACATTGAGTCATTCTTGCTCCCAGTTTGAGAAATGCTTAACGCTAACCGGGGGGGGGGGGGGGGGGGGGGGGGGGCGCTTCCTGACCGCTATCTTTGAACTGATGGCATCCAGATCCCCTCCGTGTGGGTATGACGATTTCTGCTACACAAAATGAACATGTTATTCAAATGATGTTTGCACCTTATCACTGAGGCCGTGTTGCTGGAGGTAACAGCAGCAAATAGTAGGAAATGACTTCGACTCACAGAAAGGTGCTGCAGCCGGCCCATTGAGATGAAGCAACAATGACACTACTTCTGTTTATGACTTGACAATCTTTTTCTCATCCTGTTTTGACCAAAAAAAAAAAAAGTACAACAAAAACATGTTCTTGCTGTAGGACTTTTGTCCTGAGTTCCAGGATAACAAATTGGCCTTAGTGTGGTTAGCACTGTTAGCGTTAGCTGTTGCAGGTTTTTAAAGTGTGATGTGTTTAAACTTTTCTCCAGAAGAATAATTTCATGCTATCACCAAAACACACTCCAATGACCGCATAAATTAGGATAAGTTGAATTTACTCTGCCAGTTGTATAAATGTGCCATTTCCACAGTTCAGATTGCTTCACCAAACTTCCATTATATCTAAGGAAAGCTGCTGAGCAATGTAATAATAAGAAAGTAATGTTTGTTTATTGATATTTGGCAACAGAAAACTGCATAGGCATTCTGTAAAGAGTTGATTAGCCATGAAAGAGAGAGTATCCATTAATCCATCATGAAGATCACTTCGTCTTTGGGTTACAATGACCTGGAACTGATCCCTGGTGCCTGTGAGCGAAGAAACACCATGGACACAAATTTTCGAGTCACCAACAAACGTCAGATGTTTTTTGACTGTTGAAGGAAGCAAAAGTACCCAGAGAAATCCCCACACAGAATGACTCCAACCACTCCACCAGTGTGAACGTCTGTGACCTATATTTAGTCATTCCCACCAACACACTTGCACATGTAAGCCAACCAGCAAGGTTTCACTTCACTGTGTCTTAATTCAGGAAATGAGTTGTACAGACTTCTTCTCATTGGGTGAGCTGTGAAGGTTTCCATGACATACTGCACGAACAAAGAAATGTGAACGCATAGTGACCTTTGACCTTTTCTCTACCCAACATTTATCTGCTCTTTTTTTGAGTGACAATGAACACATGCATAACATAACATGATATCTCTACCACACGACTGCAGCTGGGAGGAGGCATAAAAATAGGACACCTTGAGGATCACGGTGACCTTGACCTTTATTTGTTGAACAAACTACGGTGGTGGGACTAATCTCAAGATGGAAGAGGCCCCTTACAGAGAGGAGGTCCTGAAGTCAACTGTAGATAAATTTGGCAGTGAACACCACAGAAACCAGACCTGGCTGAATGGAGAGTGTTTGAAGAGAGTTCACACAGTCAGGCTTCCTGTTGGCCTCATCTCTGTCCTCAATCATCTTTTTCTAAATCTTTTTCTAAATGACAATAAAAGCAACAATCGGCAACTCCCATTGCATCATATTACATTAGGGCTCCCAAGATTTTACGAAATTCAGTGAAACTGTGTTTCTATATGAGGTCAACGGATCTATTTATTATTGGGAGATGCACATTGACAGAGAAATCTCATTTAACCTTTGAAAGACGTGGAGGTGCTGCGTCGGATCCATTGACCACACCGCGGGGTGAGCGTTTGGATGTGCTTCTGGTCCGACTCCTCCACCATCTCTTCTCACGGATTACAGACGAGTTTGTTCCTGTCTCCTTCACGTATCTCGTCCACCTGCCACGCTTGATTACGCAACAAGCTGCACCACTGGTCAGAAGCCTGAGGGGGGAAAATGTATGACATGTGGACTGTGGTGTATGTCCAATCTGGTATGTGCTGGCCTGATTTGTTTTCCCTCACCTCAGATGTTCAATAAACTGCATCTCAACAACAGCTTTATGCTAAAATCATGCCACATAAACATCGTAGCATTGACATTTCTGACCTTGGCGCCGTCTCACACTGCAGCCCCTCTCTGTGTTACAGTCTTCTTCATTTTCAGAGCTTTGTGTTGAAGGAAGTACAACATGCTAAGAGTGGCCACATCTGTAGTACATGACGGCGCCCTGCAGGACCTTTTCCCCTCACCCAGCTGTCACAACATCAAGCGAGATGAAAAGAGGCAACACAAAGGCACTCCTCCAGGGATAACAAGGAAGTGGGAGGCTGCACCGAAATGATGACAGGGGGTAGAGGTGATCAACACTGGTTATTTAAACTATTCAGCTTGGACAACGTTCTGTGTAAATAAATTTAATTGAGATTTTTTTATGCCCACTGATCTGAAAGGGTTGACATTTCCCAAGGAGCCCCTGCAGTCTCCCCAGTGTTTTCAGCTTGACATTTATTTCTCTGAACAGCGGGTCTGCCCGTGGAAGCAAAAGAGCTCCCTGAGCTTTCCAATGCCAAAAACAGCATCACCCAAACCTTTGGACGGACGTCAAAAAATCAAGTGTTCATTTCGTCTGATGTAGGATGCAGTTAGCCTGACTAGCTGTGCGCATTTTTCGAAAATAAATAATCGGTGAGTGTGGTTTTGCTCAGTAAGAGAACCGAGAGATGCAGCATTAATTGATTTTATATCATAATTCCTCTCATCAAAAAGCTTTCGATACTTTCACTAATTTGATATTACCTATACAGGATGACTCTCACACACATGCAGTACATATCTATATAAATGCACAGACACACATACGTATCTGTTGAGTCATACCCAGTTCAACATGTCTGAAAAGGAGTTGGAAGAATAAATAAAGCCAATTCAGAGTGTTTGGTTTCCTAATGCTTCTTTCCACTGACTTTGGAAATCTGAGAAGTTTTCAGGGTTGCAGAGTGGAAGGAATAAAAGACGCCTTTATGTTGGTATCTCGTGGGTAAACGTGGAGCAGCAGAGACCGGCCGGCTCCTCGTGTGATCTGACAACGTTCTCTTGAATTCCTTTATCTTTAAACAGAAAACAGCTCTATTTTTACCTGATAAAATGACATTGTTCGACTTTAATAACTTGGGGCGCAGATGAAAATCAGAATTAAAAAAGACTTACAGTATCTGATGACCAATGATCACCAAGACATCAGAAAACTGTCTGGTGTTCACAGTTTCATTGGTTTGTTATCAAGCATCACTGGTTTAGTGTTCATCACTGACCTTGGTTTAACTGGAAATAGAACTGCTCACTCTGCCTGTGCTGCTGACTGCATGTAGCCTTAAATAAACTTTTCCATTAAGATTCCTCTTTTGTTATAATGCAATGTGTTATCGATTCTGACTGTGTTAGTGAGCCAGGCTTTACACCAGTCGATCGCTCTCATTAGTATTGATATATTAGAGGACGCGTGTTACACTGGGGTGACTGAGGACAGCGGGGACTGTCCATGGCGACATGTCCAGGTGTTATGTGCTCCGTGTGGTGTTAACAACTGGTGTCAACAAAAACACACACAAACATTGGCATTAGGGGGAAGAAGACGATGAGAAACTGTGAGAAAAGCTCTGCTGACTGAAGTCTGGTTTCCTGTTGGGGTTTTATAAGAGTGGTGAGAAGTCAAGTGTTCCCAACCTCACCACAGACTGTGAAATACCGCTTCTGATTAAAAGTGTTGATACACAGTGGTGTGAAAAACCAGCCGAGGCCTGCACATCCATAGATCCCCATCTTGCACCATTTCATCTGTGAGTGATATCTCTTCATTACTTTTTGCAAAAAATGATATGTTTGATACTTATTTGCTCTGCATTTAAAAGTTAAATCTATTAGCGTATGTTTAATTGTACGTTTCATTGTCACTTTCACCGTCAAAGAAAACTTTCTTCAAGTGTAAAGATGCGCATTTCCAGCTCATATCAAGAGAGTGAACATTACCTCACATTCCTTTTTTCTCCGCTGCCGTCATTTGCACTACAGAAAATGTGTGTGAAGGTAAACAGGAACTGAGATAATAATCAGGTTCTTTTTTAAATCTATGATTAGAGTGACTTTTAAAATACAACGACCACAAATTTCAGAAGAACCTGACTGCTGATCTACTTTTGGAGAAGCTTACCTGAAATATATTCACTTGAAAATGAGATGTGAATTTGATGGTTTCCTGTCAACACAGAAAAGAAATGCAAGCAGACGTCCAAACTATGTTACCTTCAACCTAATGAAATGAGCAATGCAGGCCAGAAAACGCTTAAAATGTCGAACACAAAGTACGTATACAGCAGATTAGTTTTAGAAAAGCATTTCATTTGTGATTGTGCAACTATGATCCCAGTTGGATTTGGGGTGAAAACGCTGTAAGGATTTAGAGGAACAGCACGCCAAAAAAGACTTTAGTCCTACAGACTTACGTAATATGTGGAGCAGAGCGTATTAGGATGTGTTACTACCACTGTTACTCTCACTAACTTACTGAAGAGGAAGAGTGAAAGAACACACAACCCAGAAATCGCACGTTAGTCATAAAATATATTTATTTGACTAGTAAAACGTCCACTTCCAAAACAGAATGACAACACGTACTCCTGGGACGAAACTAACAGTGATTGGCATAAGGCGTTTTTAATTTTCACTTGAAATTCATTACAATCTCTCTGGAAATACATCTCATTTGTCATAAAACTGTCACATTTCAGAAATACAAGCAGTTTTCATTAAATTATTTTCATCTCATCCGCTGGCAGGTTCTTTCACCTCCTTTGGCTTTTTTGGCGAGTTAATTTCTTCCTTGGCTTTGCGTGTCAGCCGCTATGGCATCACGTACAACACGAGTGTGCGTTTGAAGCTTTAGCACTAGACATATTGATTGGTAAAAACTTCTTTTCATACATTACAATTCAATTCATCGGGGCATTGGGAGAAGTAAGAGCTTTTGGTTGTAAAACAGGAAGGAATCACAACTTAGTTTGCATAAGCTAAAAACAGACTCAGTTCGAAATAATAATAAAAACACAATTTGGGAAACATGAAAATGTTGACAACGAGCTGCAAAAACAGAAAAAAAAAGTCACATTCATGGTGAGCAGGAGCTCGCAGTAACAGCAGTGTGTGCGCGCACCCTTTGTTGATCTACACTGTTGTACAACTCGATCAATAAGCAGGTCAGTGCCTATAGGCATCACGTCTGCATGAGACTGAGCGTGCAATGTCGTGTGCGTGTGTCTGTGTGTGTGTGTGTGTGTCTGTGTGTGTGTGTCTGTCTGTGTGTGTGTGCCAGAGGGGGATTTTCTGAGTCAATCGGTTGTGATGGAGGCGGCTGCGGCGTTTCATTAAGCTGCTGCGATGCAGAGGCTGGCAGTCAGTCAGAGATTACAGACAGACTGGCAGTGGGAGAGGCCTGTGTGTGTGTGTGTGTGTGTGTGTGTGTGTGTGTGTGTGTGTGTGTGTGTGTGTGTGTGTTTGTGTGTGTGAGTGTGCCTCTTATTTGCACCTTACCCTACTCACAGATGGTGATATTTTTTCACCTCCCCCTGCCTGCCGCAGCGAGCCGGGGCTCTGTGCCGCCTCCTGCCTTGCACCAGAGCACCATTCTGACTGTAATTCATCCTGGTTTTTCCTCCTGGAGGTGTTGGTTGGACGGCCGCGCACACCGACGCAAAATCTTTAAAAACGACGACACTGGAATACTGGTAAACGTTTCACTGCCACCATGAAGTGTGAATCCTATAAAATAAATTATGACTGGTTTTCTTTGCTGGCATGTTACACATAGAAAAGGGTGCAAATTCATGCTCCATCTCATGGCTGCAATGAGTCACAGGAATTTCTTCTTCTTCCTCTTCTTTTTAAAACTGGACGGAGAGAGATATGTGTGCTTAGCAACTCACTGCAAGAGAGGTAATTCTGGGTGTTTCGCTAGAGGACGGGGGAAGGGAGGGAGAGAGGGCAACAGGGCAGAAAGGGCAAACCGGGGGGAGGGTTACTACTGGAAGGAAGCGCGGACGGCGCGGCCCTTGAGCGGCTGGGGCGGGCGGTAGTTGTCCATCATGCAGCATTCGGACTCGCCCTCTGCGGAGAAGAGCAGGCTGCGGAATTTGCCCATCTGCGAGAAGAGAGGAGATACGTCAGGCATTCGTCGCTCACGGTCACCTCCTGCGGCTGTCACTCACAAACCACAGCGCCGGTCCGCTCCACCGACAATCACACAAAAAAAATGTTGTTGTCATGGTAACCAACAAACCCAGCAATTGATGCTGCAGAAAAGCAATGGAACTGATGAACTCTTGCCCCAGGTATGCTACAAACAAAACAAACTGGACGTCTTTGGTCATGGTATCAAAACCAGTGTGCTTCGCACAGCTGAAGTCTGATCAGGTTTATGGAAAGGACGGGGAATTTAATGAGCGTTGATTCAAAAAGCAAGTTATTATGCAGGTTAATCCTGTGTACCTGGGCTATTTAGCAAAGCTTTAATCGACAATTGAAATGAACAATTTCTAACATGTTTGTTCTCATTTGAGAGAGAAACTGGTTAATTTTTAAAAACATATAAATATTACAGCTTTTATTTCTGGTCTTTGAAAGACATTTTGTATGAATTTGGTAAAATACTGTTTGTTTTAGCTGAACTGACTGGATGTTTTTTATGCACACAAAAAATAATTCGACTTATTCTTCTTGTACCCTCAGAAACAGAGGCTTCAGGATGACTTCCACTCTGTTATGGCACGGACAGTCACCCAACCACTGGCATCTTTGGCTGAGTCGGGTTCATTTATAGTGAAAGTTCAACTTTGGTGCAGTTTGTTAAACACGGCTTTGCCGTGTCAGACATCCCAGTGTGAGCTGGACTTGAACACTGTGGTACAGAGACGTTTTTTGTAATAATAAAAAAGAAAGTCGAGCTCAGTTTCTCTTTTCCTAACTAAGCCGTGGTTAATTTTTACTGGGTTCAATCCTAACCTATCCCAGAGCAAACCTTGAAATTCACCGTAGCTTCCGTCACGATAACAATGAACACTGGATATTGCATCAAAAGGGGACATCGGTCATTCCATCACCTCCTAATCTTTAATCAGATAAAGGTGCTCCTAAAAAGTTTCCTCACACTGTTTCTGACCAGACAGCCCAGAAACAACAAATCACACTCAGTGTCACATGGCCTGCTTCAGGATTTGTCATTAACCCTGGCTAATGAGTCAGTTGGTGGTAATTACGCTGTCTCAGTCACATAATGTACACACTGACTTTCTTGTCACAACTGAGACCAAATTGTCCAAGTGGTGGGTGTATCCTCTCACGATTATCTGATAAATAATTGTTTAAGTAATTACTTTCCGGCCAGTATGTTCAGTACCAACCCGGTGTGACACCAAGTCTAAAGGTCGAATCCACATGTCTCACATGTTTACTCGTGAGTTGTTACAGGCACCGCAGCCATGAAATAAACATTTGACCGGGTAGTGTTAATTTTCACATGGCCTGAGGACTCCAACCGCAAGGACTAACCTGAGTACAGGCAGTATAGATTGATGGGTGGAGTAGGAGTTAAATATCCATTTCAGTGGCAGCATTAGGTAAAATTTTTAGGAGTAACATAAATACAGGATTATGGGAATATTGTAATCTGAAATCACTCACTCATGCCTTTTCCCAGAATATGATATACAGGATTTGTGGGATGATAATTTCCTGTTGACTCACAATACTGTAAAACTCCGGTGAAGCAACAAACTTCTGTGTTTAACCTCATTCACTTCGAGGCCCTGGTGTGTTTTTGATGGTGGAATAAGTTGCAGTATTGTGTTTCCTCTTATCACAGAAGCTCTCTTCTTCACGTTTCAGCCTCGTCGCTAATCTGAACAATTAAGCCCTTGACTTAGATGGCCGTAACCGAGAGGATTTGCAGACGGGGCTATTCTAGGCCGCTGGCACTCAGCCAGTCTCTCTGCCACGGCTCAACGGGCCCTGTGAGGAGGCATACCTGCTCGCTGCTCACGCTGATTGGCTCCTTGCACACAATCCAGGTGACACTCTCCAGCAGAGGGGGCGTGGTCAGGGAGCCGTCGTATGTCCAGTAGTCAAGGCAACCGGGGAGCAAAGTCGCAGGGTCGAAGTTAGGGAAGGTGGTCTGCTTGCCCTGAAAGTGATACGAGAAGTGAGCAACCTGCTGTTGATTCAGATCTCATGAGAGAATATGAGAAACTGGGGTTGCCATGGAAACATACTTTGCACTTGATGGCACCAAACATGTCAAGAACCTTCTGGAGGTTTGCATTTGTGTCGCCAATCTGAAAGACGATAAAATAAATTCAGAGTTAATATGCCATGAGTTTTGTGTAACAGTGGATGAAGGGTGCAGCCATTCCTGCTTACCTTCAGGAAGACTCCAACCACAGCGAGCCCATCGGGCTGGCTGGCAGCTTCTCCGAAGCTTGCATATTTGGTGTTCCAGTGCACAAGATGGAGCTGGGAAGAGATTAGATATACAAATTCGCAGTGATCAACTCCCACAGCTTAAATACAATCTTTGCTGATATAACAGTTTTTATCATGACTCTATTGAGACTGAGATAAAAAAGGAAGAAAAGAAGGCCCGACTTCATGGCTGCTCGCAATAAAAAACAAAGCCTGGGAAGAAATACATTTCTGTCATCTTAGTTTTTTTGTAAGTTGGCCAGAAAAAAAGAAGAAAAGACGGGGAAATAAGCTCTATGACTACTGCTTTGTTTAATCTGGAAAAAAACAGGTTTATGCTTGGGCAATTGTGGTTAGATTTGTTTTTCACAATAGTTTTGCTGATGGGAAATGTTAAAGTTTTCTTAAACAAACATGAGTGATCTCTGATTTGTTTTTTTTCTCCTTTCTGCATGTCAACCTCAAACTGTCATAAACTACAACATTCACAACGACTTCCCGCGGCGTCCGTACCTCAGCAGGATACTTGGTCCCGGCCACAGTGTGCTCGGAGCCCTTGTCGTCAGAAGCTCCCCAGTGGAAATGAAACTGCTTGAGCCTGTAGGTCCCAGAGATCGGCCCATCTTTCAGACCTGAAGGACAAAAAGACGGAAAAACAAAACAAACATGATTGATGGCTTCAAGTCGGACAGGTAGAGGTGCAGGAAGTCGCAGTCGTTCGGTGACTTTCGCCTGGCTTGATGCCGCAGCACTGTTAAAAGATGCTTATCTCGGTCACAGGACAATAGTCTGAAGAGGCTCCTGAGCTGAACATACTGACGACTGCTCCACAAGCCGAAATACACCGGCGCTGTGGCACACTTCCCACTTCATGGGAGCAGACTCAGTTCCTGTTGTGTACGCTCTGGTCAGACTGAGGGCCGCATTCTGTCTGAAATAATGTCCAGGTATTGTTGACATCAAACCTCCGTCCACAGTGTTGCATAATACATCTATTTGGAGTGCAATAAGTCGTTTAACAGTAGCAGATAATCCAGTGCATTGGTCTATTTCTGGATTAATGCTAACACACCCACATGCACTTGTACACACACACGCGCGCACACATTCTAAAAAAGATAAGGCTGTTTCAGCCAAACAGGAAAAATTGAACATTCCTGAAAATCAACAGTGATGAACCAAGAAGGCTCATGCGCATGATGCATGCCATGATGAATGATCATGCACTGCAGGCGGTTCTTTATTTAGTGAGGCGGCTGAAAATAATCTCTTGAATTTACAAGGTGGGACAGGATGCTGCGTGACACATTCTGCTCAAAGTCTTAGCAAATATGCCTTTCATTTCTTTTGCGAGTCCTCCAAAAAACATAATCCAAGCGATTGTGTCATTATGTAACCACACATCGGATAAGCTACACGACAACCAACTGCAGAAATACGCACAACCCTAAATCTTACACACACATATACACATTAGGACACTGTTTCATCTGTTTTGGTATTAATGTAATCTCATTGCTTTTGAAATACAGTGGAACGAAATGAGGACAACAATCAGGGTGACTCCATTTTACAACAAGCTATTAAAATAAAGCAGTAACTCATTCCCATGCACCGGACATATTAATGGTTAACTGAGCTCTCGTGCATTTGCAGGGTAACCTTGATTTTTTTTGTCTGCTTTTGACCTCTCCGCCAGCAGAAAAGAGTTGGCGTGGGAAAGGTTTACCAGGGGTTACATTACCAATTCAATTACAATCTGGATGCTTTGTGTCTGGCGTTTCAATGGGACTCCTGCAGCCTATTCAGCAAACCTCTCAAACAGCAAGCTGATTTCATTCTTGAGCAGATCTGATTGTAAAAAAAAAAAAAGATTCTTTCATTAAAATAAAATGAATCTGAATGCATTGTCCACAAATGCCAGAATCCCTTAAGGCATCGATGAAACTGGGGCATGACTCACGCATCCATTTTAATATTAGCACCATATTAATACAGCCATGCGTTGAACCTGCTGCAGCATTTTGCAGGTTGCTGCACCATGCATATGATTAGCATTATGATGATGCTCTTTGTTTGCAAAACCTAGATCCACATACCCTCATCTGCTCTTTTGTCTGATATTGTGTGTAATTAAAACAAGGCGTTTCATGAAGGTTAAGGTTAACGCAGCACAGAATTCACACTGCATCAAAATGCCACTGACTTGAGCTGTCGTTGTCGTCTGAGAAGGACACTTGGAAGGAATGTCCGTTGTTGAGGATGTCCAGGCAGGTGGCGGGGTCGTACTTCAGGTTGAGCGGCTTCAGCCCAGAGTCGTATGATGCTGCGCCAGGTAGGATGTCAATGGGAGACTGACGGGGTCCATTGGCAATGGGGAAGTTATCGCACCATTTGTCGGGTCCTGCAAATTATATATTGACAACAGTGTTATTACTGATTTTATTTAAAAAAAAAAAAAAAAAAAAAAGCAAAATGCGCTCTTTGAGGTGAGATGGAGATGAATGCGCAGAATGAAAATAATGAAAAATCTCTGCAGAGATGCATGTGTGCAGTGTCCTCTCATTCATCCAGGCGGATTCTTTGTTGCAGTGCAAGCGCTTCACATTACCTCCCTGCGTGTAATGCATTGAAATTATGATGCCAGTGCGCTGCAATGAGCGCCTCACCGTTGTTTGCCGCGTATCCCCAGGCGTGAGACATTGCTACAGTTTAGATCTGAGTATTTGGAGCTGTAATCCCCTGAAGCCAGTCGTCCCCCAGCGCAGAGCAGCCAGTGTCCTCCACCTGACAGCTGCACAGCTTATATAGGCTCCCCTGTGTGCGGTGCGTCTGTCAGGCTGGTGTCGGCCACATGATGTCCGCGCAGTGACCGGGAGGAGTTTCAATCCGCCGCAACGCTGCAACACCGAGGATCGATCTCTCTCTCTCTCTCTCTCTCTCTCTCTCTCTCTCTCTCTCTCTCTCTCTCTCTCTCTCGTTTCACTTCTCACATTGGCAGCAGAGTAACGGTCTGAGTGCTTCATGCACATCATTCACCTCTCTTTTCTCGAATAAACTCCGAATATTGTTTCCCCAAAAACGCCATTTTAACTGCACACAACTTTTGCAGATTCCCCCATCCTAAAATGAATTTTAGAAAAAAAACAAAAAAAAAAAAAACAAAAAAAAAAAAACACGCAATTTCCGTCCTCGTTTAAGTGAAGGTACAGCTAAAATGGAAGTATGTAGGTTAAAACCATAGCTCAAGTGAACAGGCCTAAATTGGTCTTGAATTGTAACATAAAGAGTTTCATTAAAACATCACATATTTGGGCAGCTTACATGCGAATGACAAATACATTACAAATACCAGTTACAGTGAAAACAGTGTCACCAAATAAAATGCCATACCACAAATGAAAAGCATGGAAATTATTATTGTTATTATTACTGTAATAAAACTCTGGATATGAGAGCATAGATGTTTTATTGTATGGTGTACAGCTGAGCAAAACACAAGAGAAACTGAAAGTCCGTGGCTCATGTGACTGTTAGTGATGCAGTATGTAAATATCCGGTACTTAAAGATGAATTATAAGTTAGACAGTGTTCCCTGAGGATGGAAAAGACTAAATGCCTGGCATGTTACCCTACAGGCCATTTTACCTCACCTTCAAATCTGCATGTAAATAAAAAAAAAAAAAAAAAAGTAAATCAAGTTTTTCTTTTGAAGAAAATGGGAGTCCTAAAATGCACAGCTAAACATGTCAAACCTAAATGTATTAGAACAGTTTCTAGCATCGATAATTAAACACTAATCCAGTGCCTCTTTTCAAATTGTCCCTGAAAAGTTTCAACGAGTCCACTTCAGCTCTCAGAGCAATGACAGAACTTCTCTTCCACCGGCATGGTGTTAGTAGTAACTACTAATTAGTGGTGTTATGGCGACACCTGCTGGTATTTAGCAGCACTGCAAGACGTGCAGGCGAAAGGTCCTGCATCCGTTCGGTCACTGTCATGTGACTTCAATAAAAACAGTATTGTAACAGTAATGTTGGATTGGTACAGCTGAGCAAGTCACGAGGCACGCGCAACTGGTAGGCTTGCTTGTGTGTGGTTGTTTATCTTTTGTGAAGAGGTCGAAATATTAACTATAGTGTAATAAAGCTGTTTCAGTTTTAAGAATGCTAAAACAAACAAACAAATAAACAAATAAACAAATATATAAATAAATAAATAAATAAATATTAAGGGAATACTTTAAAATGAGATATCAATCTTAAGCAATAGACTGTGAAAAACGCTAAAACAAAGCATTTAAGAAAGACATAAAAGGGAGAAGAAATGAATAAAAGACTTTTTTACTATAAAAGTAATAAAGTGTGTGAAAGCTATTGTTTATTGGAAAGCCTGAGCAAATAATAGTTTTAAAACTCTAAGAGTTAAAAGAGTTTAAAACTCTCTCTTCTTGATCAGACTATAATTAAGGTCTGATTAAAAAGAAGTGAGTGTGTCAGTTTGTTGCACAGGTAAGGGAATGTGGTAAATAAAAGCTGCTTTTGGGCACCCTGAGATGAGAGCATTGGAGTTGGCGTTAAAAACTTGCAGGTTTAAATCCCTTGACCTCCATCAGCTCCCCTGAGTGTCACAATGTGGCTGCCAACCACATCCTAGAAAAAGGGCTGGCTACAGAAAAAGGATATTAATACAGTATGATTAACTAGTTTTCTTCTGACTCTGGGAACACTCTTAGTAAAGTAAATCTTAGATGTATCAGATGATCATACCATCATCTACTCAACGTTTACTGACATTTAAATACCAATGCCCCTCCAAAAGGAAATGGTTGAAGATATAAATTGCATCCCCATAAAAGCTGAAACAAAAAGAAAACGGGAAACACAACACATTGGACACACTGGATTTTGTTTGCCTCTTTCATGGGAATTTAATAATAACATAGTTAAGCTTTACGAGTCCTAACATGCTTCTTCTTTTACTTTCAGCACATCTAAAATCTCCAGAATAAACTAGACAAAGGCTTTGAGTGTGTCAGTTTGCTGTATCGTTACAATGAGACAGAAACAGACTGAATAAATGCATCCATGAATAAATACCTCTTTATTTTCAGGAGCGTGCGTTGGTCCGGAAAGGCGGCAGATGGCAGCAGAGAGCCGTCGCGTGTTCATGACGTCGAAGTCCGAGGACGGTAGTGGTTGTTGCAGCACGTGAAGATATAAACACACAGTAAAGGTCTGTACATGTTTTATGTGTATATTTCAAGGGTCAGGTGCTATTTTGAAATATTCTGTGTCTCTTAAAGAAGTGAGGTAGAACTGGGAGTTGGTTCGGAGGTTCGTGTTGACGGTGAGGCTGGCGGCTGGTTTATTTAACCAGACTGAGAAAGACCGTGCAGTTCAGTAGTGATCGATAACCTAATGCGACACATTTCAGTTTCATTAGGAGAATATGAAACCTCTAGAAAGAGGTTTAGCCTACTGTCAAGGAGATGAAGCAGCTTTTAGTTCATACGTCTGTTCTGAACACTCACTTACTTTATCAGACCTGAAGACAGCATGGTTTTCTCAAGTTTTCCAAAAAACAATAGATGTCACGTATTTTATTACTTTTATCAATAAGTCTTTTTCTTTATTCTACTTTCTATGACTTTCTTAATCACTTTGTTTTATTCCTTGGAAATCACAGTGAATTGCATTCTGTCAGAATAGTACTATATGATTGAATTTGAATGGCCTCGTCTTACATTAACGATGTATTCAAAGATTATTTATGATTTTTGTTTCATGCTTTTCCTATCCTGTCAGAAATTTAGATTCAAACTATTCAAAATGCTTTTTATTTACTGCTCATTCTGATGTTACCTTTGTGTTCTTTGCCACCACACTGCTGTAGGTGGTTTGAATTCGTTATTGTATCAGACACAGAAATACATACTAATAAAATTCTGTCATAAAGATTAAACTGAGAACCAGCAACAACAAAAGACACAAGTAGTGTGATCCTTGTAGAACTCTGACATATTGTGCATAAAAATGTCCAGAACTAGCAGCCAGCTTACAAGCATTAGAATTAAACAGGCCCCTATGCATTTTTTTTAAAGTTGACATTCTCAGCTCATCACATGTGGCAGATCAAAACTGAATGTGTTGAACTCCTAATTTAGTCCATCTCATGTCATTCACAAAGCCATTTCCCTGTAGAATTTCTTTTCCGTATACAACGCTACAAAAAAATACATCTCTATTGTAATGAAGCTTGAAAAAAGCAGCATGAAGCTGTGTAGTTCATAGAGAATTGTACAATTTACTCCAAAGATAAACAACTTCTCCATAAAAAAAAAAAAAGCTCCTGCCTTGGATTCATTTTGTCTTGTACCTTTCTCAAAAGCAATTCATTTTAGTTTGAGTGTCAGACAATGATTTTGCAATCAACTCTGCAAGTAATTGCCAATCGCTCACCACCTGAGCCACATAATTGCCATCGCTATGACAACAAGTAGTAAGATGTCTGCACACTCCCACAGTGGAACATTAAATATGCCCAGGAAAGCCTTTAGCTACGAAAGCACCAGTAGCCTGCAGCACAGACACCAGCAGAAGGAATCCACGGATTTCAGTTGTTTGTGTATGAAACTCTTTCATAGAGTTTTCTCAGTCCAAACCAGGATGCGTGATTTACTAGCTGTGCTGTGGAGGGATACAGGGCTTTTGGCTGTTTCTGTGGTTCTCACAGCCTCACTCTCTTGTTGAGAGTTAACGGGAGCAGGTGGTGGGGCGATCTGCTGCTGTGTGTTTTAGAATAACATCCTTGTTTTCCCCTCCAATCTGCAGGACTGAGGAGGCTTTTGTTTTTGTTTATGGTGCAAGAAAATCTGAAAAGGTCAGCGGCAAAACTGCAAAATGACTAAAATGATGAATTTACTGTTCTCTCATTTTTTTGCTTTTAAATTAGATTCGCTTGAACATTATTTTTAAACAAACTGATCAACGAAAGCATGATCACTTTCAGAACATGTTTACATCTATATTGCGGCTGGAATATTTAATTCAGCAGTTCAACGTTTTGTCCTGTAATGTTCTGCTGTGTGACAAGCAGCAATATGGGTCGACTTAAGAATTTCAGCAGCTGGCGGAAAGAAGTCTCGGTCAGGTCATCTCCAAAACTGCAGCTTTTGTGGGGCGTTCCTGTTGTCAGCAGTTTCTATCAAAACACGGTCTAAAAGCGTTCAGGGCCATGGGGCGGGGGACATGTGGGGAGTCGTGGTTCCTTCCAACAAGCTGGTTCTGCCAGAAATATGTCACAATATTCAGAACATCACTGTTCACTGACTCTTCCTCCCATGTTTGTGACTCGCTGTGTGCTTTGTGGCAGGAACAAGGCTGGAAATCAGTTGGGAGGGAGAGATGAGTCCTGAAATCATGATAGTTTCAGATAACTAACCAAACTGTTCAATACTATGAAATAAAAATGTATTCCTAACAATTTAAAATCAAACTGAGGTATTTTCATAAGAAAAAATACAATTAAATATGCATTTTTTTCACCACCTCTGAGGCGATCTAGCAAGTACTGACCCCCTGCAGAGGCTGTTTTTTTTCTTTTTCTTTTTTGTTTCCAAATCAATGCGTAATGTGATGCCATGCATGTGGATTTAATGTGTTTTCATAAGCTGAAAACTCACTAGCAGCCTAAAAAAAAAAGCAGAACAAAGTCCAAACGGTTGCAGGAATCCCTCTGAACGCCGCTTCTCAAGCAGGTCACGTCCTGAGTTTGGTCCATTTGGAGCTATTTGGTTCATGCTGCTTTAAAACTTCAATCGGACTTCAAATGAACCGCTCTCCACTCTGTTTGGAAACAAGCCAAGAGGCGCTTTTCAAACGGTTTTGGACTGCTGGTATAAAACAAAATGAACGCTCAGATGGTGCACTTCTATAAATGGACCACAATAACGGAGCCGTTACAGCAGAGTTTGTTTAAATCAGACCAAACGTGACAGGTGTGAGCAGATCCTCGGCGTTGGCGGCGAGACGAGAACGAGGATTAATCTGCCTTTGACAGTTTTCAGACTGATCACAGCAACTCGTAAACAAAGTCTGAAACAAGCCCCAAGGTACTGAAATGAGAAATCTCATCGAGAATGTGTGTGTTTACTGTTTCCCTCTATAGGCAACATGGCAAAAAACAAACAGAAAGGGAAAAAACAGAAGAATGTCTTTCAAGTGGCAAACAAGCACCTGAAGAGCAAGAACAAAGCCAAACCAGTCACTACGACACTCAAACACGTGAGATCTCTGTAGTGTCTTTTACTCGAGTGGTGTGTGTTCATCATGTTCCTTTTCCTGTTTGCTGCTTCTGCTCGAGCGCTGCTTTTTTTTTTTGACTTGACAGATCAGTGCCGGGAAGAAGGAGAAGGTGGAGAGCTTAAATCAAATCTTCACAGAAGTCCAGAGGGATGTTAAGAGCATTTCGAAATCTGTCGCTCCCGAGCCAAAGAAACAAATCCAGGTAGAAGAGGAAACATTTAAACCCTTATTAAAACTCTA
The DNA here is from genome assembly GCF_902148845.1 of Salarias fasciatus. NCBI lineage: Eukaryota > Metazoa > Chordata > Actinopteri > Blenniiformes > Blenniidae > Salarias > Salarias fasciatus. The sequence continues at coordinate 140,609 of NW_021941397.1, read as the reverse complement.
TTGTTTTAGCTTCGATTGAACCTTCTAACAAACATTTGTTTGGGATTCCAGGTTCCCAAAGAGCCGCCAAAGGAATCTGTAAATGTTGACAGCGCCGCTCAGCTCTTCTCTCAGCTATAATGGACCAAGAATCAACGATGACAATATTGACTGAACATTTTCCATCATTTGCACTGCAAAGGGGAGCATCACAGGAAGTTGCAGTGTTTGTGTGAAACTAATGTATTGTGGGCAATTTGAAGATCCCATGAAATGGAAAATACACTTTGTCTGCATCCATCTACCGTCCGATCGCTGTTGAGTCATCTCTTGATCCGTGCTAAATAATTTTCAAACAGCCGATAGAGCTGCAGCATCACGAGCTCCAGGTAACTCTGAGTACGGCACACTGAGTTCGATTGCCAGCTGAAAACGCAAATCAATCCTCCAACCAACTTTGTGCATCGGTGGCCCCGAACCACTGAAAAGAGGTTTTTGACGACAGTGTATTGAACATTTATTTATGTATAAATGTTGGTTTTCTGCTACATCAACTAATAATTATTTAACTGATTCACCTGCTGATCAGTTGTATTATGAAAGGGAGGCTCGTTTATTAAAAGGGGAATTGCTCAAGGAGATGTGACTCATAGCCACATCTTTGAGCAGGTGGAGGATGTGATCGATGATTATAAAAATTTGTCAATTAACCAACGACCATTTCTTTCAGTTCACCACTTCCTCTGTTGAAAAACTCTTTGTTTCGGATATACTTCCTTTAGCAAAAGAATAAATACTTTCACCAGAATTTCATGAACTCGAGCACTTCATTTTTCCTGTTCTTTGAATTTGTTTTCCTTTTCAGTTTCAAGGTTCTCACACCTTTTTTTTCCTCTTTCGGTGCTTCGAATTTAGTGCAAATGAAGTCAGAGGACATCATTCTGACTGCTGCTTGTAAAAATGAGAATATTTTTGCCTTGGAGAGTTTTGCAACCCGTGGCTTCCTTTTCAAATGTGAAAATACAAGAACAAAAAGGAAGAAAAAAAAAACACCATCAGAAAACATTGCATTTCAGCAGAATTTCAAATATCCTCCTTTCATTGAAGGAATCTGGTATAAAAACATCCTGCAACAAAAATGTCCTATATGTGAAGAGCTTGTAGCGCGCTGTGTTCGGCAGTTGCACAGTTGGACTGGTTTCTATCGTCCGTCGCTGTGTGTTCATGCTCTGTTTCAGCGCTTCACGCTGTCATTTCTGTCAGAAGGGCACCGGCAGATGAAGTATGGATTTTTTGGCTGCACTTGTGAGAAGTGGGCTGTTATCAGTATGCTGCTGCCTCGTCCCGCTGCAGCAGCTTGACATCGGAGGTCACGGGTGTGCCGGTGTCCGGCTGATTGCTTGTCTCCACTGCGACCTCTGACTGAGTTAGTTGGTCAATAAATCTGGAGCAAGGTGAGAGCATGAGTGAGGCAGGTAAACAAACAAATGCCTGGCTGTGTTGGCATAAATAAGTCAACAGATGGGGATGTAAAGGTAAGAATTCTAATAAAAGTTACTCATTCTCCTGTTTCATCATTTGTGATGCCTATTCTAATTAAAAACCTGACAATTTTAGACGCTTTTGCACTAAAAAAGGAAAGTCTTTTGAGCTTATTATTTAAATACAGATTTGAGATGGTGCCTCCATTATGCTCCAGGTGGCAGCAGTGAGTCAGTTTGCTGTTGTTACCAAAAACTTCAACACTCCTCACATTTATTGTTCTTTTTAATGTCGTCTTAGCATGAAGCTGTCCTCTCCCTCGTCTTTTTTTCACAAAGAGGATTTACCTGACTGATTTGTTTGTTACTTGGTGGATTGTTGATTGTTTTTCGGTTGTTTTTGACTCTTTCAGTCTCTAGATGTTGTAGGTTTTTATCTGGCCTGGCCAATTTGAGTTTCGGTGTGACTGTATTTGTCTCTGAAAAGAGTTTGACACACTTGTACTGAAGCATCTTCAAATATTTCTCTGTACAACTCTTTCGGGATGTTTTTTTTTTTTTTGAAAAAAAAGAAGAAAATTCAGCACTGATAACAGTTCCAGGCCGAAATGCGAAGGGAGCTGAACAAATAGAACACATTTGCTCTGAAATGACTTCAACTGATGCCTTTTGGGCAGAAAAAATCATTTCCATTACAGATGAAAAGGTTTTCAGTTGGAAATGATTGGCGAGGATAGCGTGGCAGATGCACTGCTAAGGTGTCAGGCTGCTCGCAGGTGCTTCCCACTGTGATCCAGATGGCTGCACACTACACACCCCCGGGGAAACACACACACACACACACACACACACACACAGACTGGCTCTCCTTCAATGTAATCTACATGAGCTGGTGGGGGGTCCTTGGTAGGTGAGAGGACGAGGGGCTGAATGTGGACATTTGCTGCACCACAGAGTGCTGTTAGCCACTTTTGTTGCTGGAAGTCATGAAAAATTGTCTGCTTTGAAACCAAAATCCTTTGATCCAATTTTCAAACTTAAAAACCATCAATCACATGAAGAGCTTGGCTCAGTTTTTCTCTCTGGGCCACATGTCACATTGGCTTAAGGACAGACAGCGCTAATGATAGTGTTTTATAATTAGATCAAAGCAGTAAAGTTCTTTTTTCCAATAAGTTTTATCTATTGTGTCCTTATGAGGGATTAAGAAAAATCACCAGGAGACATTTGACTGAAGCTTATTAGACAGTTACTTAATGAATGTAATGGAAAGTGACGTTAGAAACAAGGGGAGTCGGCGGCGTCCACAAGATGGTGCTCTGGATGGGTTTATCAATATGCACAGTGACAAGAGTGGAAGTGGATCTGGAGGTGTGAGTGTGTTCCAGACACAGACAGCGAGGAAGCAGAGGAGGGAAGAGGTCGGCTCGCTGAATGCCAATAAGAAGCTGAAGGCCTATTTGCAGGATGTCATTGCCGCCACACAGCTGGGTTTTTCACTCTGACAGGACCAGCAGCAAAAGGTTACAGCACCTGCTCTTCTCCCAGTGACAGAAATAAGAATCACCCAGTTTGTCCATGCGGAGACGGAGACAGACACAGCATGTAGGCCTGTGTGTGTTTGTATGTGTATGTGTGTGTGTTGCCCGTCTTGCGTTTCCTCATGATTAGCTTTCACTTTGTGTGGCAGTGGCCGCCACAACCTCAGCATCTCTCTCCCAGAGCTGTTGATGGTGATAATCTTGTCTTTTAAATTTCCACTGATCTCACTTATTCAAAGTAGGAATGAAAACTACGAGGCGTCAAGGACATTCTGTACATCATTAGTTTTAAATCCCAGATCACAAGGGCTTCAAATAATTGTCTTATTCGCTTATAAAAGGTTAGAATGAAAAAATAAGCTCTTGATATGTTTCTTCTTCAAATAATTTGCCAATCTTAAAAGTGACAAAAATGTGTAAAACCAGAACGGACACTTTATACATCTGCTAGATAAGACAGACTGTAGAGAACTGAAGTCATTTATTTTCCAGCAAGAAAGTAGAGCGACTGCTAAAAGACACACACAGACGCAGGGGATCAGCGGTCCTTCTATCATTGTCCACCAGAAATTTTGTCGAACAAAGTCACAGAAAAAGGGACAAACTGTGGGCTTGAGCTTTTAAGCAGCATTAATGGGTGAAAAAAATCTCATAAATCAGCTTTAAACCTGAACACAGTGATACACCAAGAACACCCTCTATTGGAGCACATTTTGTTATTGACTTGTCAGTGATAAACAACTCCCCTTCAAAACTGCATCCCTCTCCTCACTCGTTTGAGTCTCCCTTTAATGCCTTTGAAGGCATTTTGCCAACAAGTCAGACAGCCAAGATTCAAATTATGATTAAAGTTTGCCTTTCAGACCAGGATTCAGCGGAGCAACATCTCACTGTGTAACCAAATATTCTCCTCACGCTCGTGTGCCTGCAGACTTATCTCATGTGAATCTGTCGGCTTTGCTCCGGTCTCCCACGCTGAAGAGGGTTTTCTTTTTTTGGCTGATACAACACCCTTGGTGTGATCTACTCTTTGATTGAGAGACTGTACCTCCAAATTTAAGATTAAAACCTTGCCCAAGAAACACCACTATGCCCACTGACAGACAGGATAAGACTGACATTGTTATTTTATTCATGTTGGATTTTTAGATCAGGAAATATTGGAGAAATGGGTAGCACTTATACAGACTAGCTTCCCTTCTTTTACAGTGTAGTTTCCTCGATTTTGTAGGTGACTGTCGGCATGTACATGTTATTCCGTGGAACCTGAGGAGTAACTTACACTTGTGTAGGAGAGTGTAAGTGCTGTTTTCTTACAGTGTAGTTTGACGTGTCTTAATGTGTAGTTTCCTAAACTGTGGAGGTAACTCTCATAAATGTAGCATGACATTTTGCGGACTCTATGGGGTACTTACGCTTGTGTCTTAAAGTGTAAGTCCTGGAGTCTTATACCCCTTTCCCACTGCAACTAGCAGGTCGACCCGTGTTTTCGACCCGCTAACAATCGCCATTTAGACTCCTTCCCACTGCCTGCAGACCCAGGTCTAATCGCCTGCTGGCGAGCTGCGGCGCTACGTTTTCCTGCGCTGATGGTGTCCCACGTTGATGACAACATCAGTACAACTCTCCTCTTCCCCACCGATCAGGAGAAGCTCTCTGGTCCAATGCTGGGTCATGTTGACGAAGGATATCTCACGCTGTGTCCAGAAACAACTAACGCACTAACGTAGCCGCGCTGCGTCGACGTCATCATGTAAGTTCTCGGATGTGTCCCTCCCACTAAAAGCCAATAGAAAGCTGACCCGCTAAAAACCCGGGTCGATTGCAGGGTTGAACGACTGTAGAATAATTTTATAATATTCTTTACATCATGCTTATTATATTATGTTATTTACTATTGTTCATGTAATGCATGTCTCTGGTAGTTATAGTATGCTAGTAGACACAGGTGTAGAAAAGACATGTATCCTTTTTCTGTTCGCCAGCCTGCCATGTTTCATTTTTACGGCAGCCTCTTGGCAGCTGGATAGTTTGTTTTTTTTTAAAGTTAAGACTACAGGTCCATTTTCTCTCTGTCTCCCTCTGGTGTAAATGAGGCTCATTGGACAAGAAATGTAACACTATGATTTGTTGCACAACACCTGGCATTTGGAAAGACTTGATGGAGACTTGATGGAGGCTGAGAGGGCCTCCCAAGGGGTCACGGACATTGACCTTTGTGGGGAGGGGGGAAGAGTCAACTGAGAAGCAACGAATGGTTTTGAGTGATTGTGTTTTGACGAAGAATCAATTGAGAAGCAACAAACTCTCAAGAAATAGTATAAATAGATGGAGCGGAGAGCGATCGACGCGTCAGTTCTTTTGGTCGGTCTGGCTGCCGGAGGGTATTTTGGGAATAAAATCCTTCTTTTTGCATTCTGACTCTGACTCTGCCTGATTTTTTCGAGGAGAACTACGGTTGAAGACTTCAAGAACCAGGAGTGGATATAACTGAGGATTTTACGTTTTTTCTGGAATATATGTTTGTGGGGTTTTTTGCACCGTGACTGGCCTAGGATACTTTTTAAATAAAATTCCACGACACGACCCGGGTTGAAATGCCGATTAAACCCTTTCCCACTGCCATGAGGAGCTGATTGTTAGCATGTTTAAACAGGTTTTTTTGGCCAGTGGGAAAGGGGTATTACACTGTAGTTTCCCATGTTTTACCGTGTACTACAAAACAGTGTAATTTCCCTGACCATATACTTTTACTGTACAACCTTGATGTGCCACTTCCTCTTCAGAATCACCATGGACTCCTACAGATTGTGTAGACCAATGATAAACTGAAATACTGTAACATATTGATGAGTATGATAATGACAACACATGCAGACATACAAAACATGTTTATTTATTTATTAATATCTTTATTTTTCAGAGACACCAATTCACCTTTTAAGTTACCCAGCCCTTAAAGGGATACTTCAACATTTTGGCAAATTGGCCCATTTAGCACAATTCCTTTGTCATTTCGAACAGCATACTTACTTTTTTTTTGTGAGGGCGATCTTTTGGTTATTCAGAGGTGAGTCGAAAAGGTTTTCGGGACGGACACAATGGAAGTGGGCGGTATTTTTGCTTCCCCTCGTCAAACTCATCAAATACACAACCCAACAACCCCAAAACACTTTGGTGGACACTTTATAATCTGCACATTTCAATCCGTTAAAATAAGGTTTTGATACACACACATGTGCAGTGCTCCGCAGAAGGATATACCGGAGCACAGCAGTAGCAGCCATAGACTCAGCCGCTGTGTGCCGGTATATCCTTCTGCGGAGCACTATGCTTGTGCAGATCTGTGTGTATCAAAACCTTATTTTAACGGATTGAAAAGAAAACACGTCTTTTAAAATGTTTTATGACCATTCGGATTTACTTCATGTGCTAATACGCCATCCCCTAGACCACTGGAAGGAGTATTTTGTTCACTTTCGTCAGTCTGGCTCTGTCTCCTCTTCACTTCCAGCAGTTGAGCTAAGCTAACTACGATGCTAACAGCTGGGATCCATCCACTGGACGCACAGACACAAAAAAGGTATTTATGAGCTTATCTCACTTTGTGAATGATAGGGATAGGGCGTGGATCCAAAATCTTTGGAGTATTCCTTTAAGCACTAAATGGTTTGATGAGAATTTTATATTTTTAAGTCATTCACCATTGCAGGAGCACCAATCAAAGCCAGCACCAAAATTGTTCACTTGAAAATATAGAAATCGGAGGTTGGCCTTGCTAATGCCGACACTAAGCGCATCCCACAACCTGTAACTCCATCACAACCAGATGTCCAGACAAACAAGCCCAAGCCTCTGCAGCTCTATTTTCCATCTGCAGCAAACCACCAGAGCGTCAAGCAACTGCAAGCTGTTTGTCTCGAAGGGAGCGAAATGGGCTTTACACTTGAGGGAACATGGCACACAGAGTAGCCTCTTCTTAATAGGATCCCAGGCACGTTGCTGAAATCACCGGTGAGGTCCCACCTGCAGGTAACGCGGGCCGCCGTGAGACGGCGGGACAGGAGACGGAGGACCGGTGAGGATGGCTCAGAGCAGATCTGTATAGAGGAGAGCACACTCTCCTCAGTGCAGTGGAGAGAGGAGGGAGTTTTATGGTACACCTGTCACACTCATGAACAAAGTACATCTGCTCATCCCCTCCTCCATCAGATGTCACCGTCTCAAAACACACACAAGACACACACACACGCACACACACTCATTTCTGTGTCTCTGTCACAATATTTCTTGTTTTTTTACAGAGGGTCACGGTGTTGTTGGGGCAGAAAGGTCTTCAGAGCTGTGCTGTCTGGACCAATCCTGGGTAGAGTCACAGGATAAAGAAGCCAAGACCCGCACTAACATGAGAACTTTATTGTTCAAAATGGGCTTCAATCATTGTCTACCCTGCCTGGACCAGGACCCATGGAACTAGATTCAGGGTTTAACCTGTGTGTCCAGGCCAGGCTCACCCTGAAAAAAATAACATAAGGCTGTCATACCTGCAGAGTCAGAACATGGCTTTCCACTCACAGGTGTGAAGAGAAGTTTATGACTTAAAGAGCTGCTTCTATAAATATGAGCAGACCTCAGCTCCACAGTCCTGACCACTTTACACCATACGTGAGTTTATACCAGGGAGCTAAAACCTTTCCCTGCCAGCACTGGAGAAGGAGCAGTGCACACTTTTCAAGCGTTCCCAAAGCATGAGAAGTGATGGACAATCACAGACACAGTCACTGCAAACAGGGAGAAGATGCAAACTCAGAGAGGAGGGTGCCTCACAGTATGTGGTTCCAATAAAATGCTACAATAATTTTAAGCCTTTGATACAAGTTTATTTCAAGATACAGAAAAAATTTTTTAAGTAACACTGAATATGACAGTGTTTAAAAAATGAATGTTGAGATTCAAGGACTTTGGGGTAGCACTTTATAATACGGCCCGCGTCTTACAGAGTAACTTCCCTTCTCTTACAGTGTAGTTTCCTCAACTGTGAAGGTAACTGTCGGACATGTATAAGTTATTTCGCGGAACCCGACGAGTACTTACACTTGTGTCTGACAGCGTAAGTGCGGTTGTCTTACAGTGTAGTTTGATGTGTCTTAATAGGTAATTTCCTAAAGTGTGGGGGTAACTTTCATAAATGTAGCATGACATTTTACAGACTCTTATGGGGTACTTACGTACGTGTTTACAGTGTAAGTTCTGAAGTCTTACACGGTAGTTTCCTGTGTTTTACCATATAGATACTTGTCAAGACAGTGTAATTTTCCTGAACATATGTGTTGCTCCCGTAGTCCCCGGCAATGAAGATCCACAGGATGGATTTTTAATAGATAGATTTTATTTTCGATTCTGAACAAGATTCATGACGTCTCCTCAGCTTCAACTGCTCTCCGACACTCTCAATGTGTAGTTCAAAGACGCTCGTTTTTCTGTGAGGCATTCAATGACATTCAGTGCCTCCAGAAACAATAAAATAAAATAAAATAAAAACACAGGATATGAATTAAACAAATATGGGGTGCCTACGAACAGCAAAAAACATTAACAATGGTTCACCCACTCTCGAAATAGCAAAAACTGTTCATATCTCTCACATATGCTTTTACTGTACAACCTTGATGTGCCACTTCCTCCTAAGAATCACCATGGACCCCTACAGATTGTGTGACCAATGACAAACTGAAATACTGTAACGTACTGATTAAAATGTGTTTCACATAATAATGACAAGACATGCAGACGTGCAAAACATCTTTATTTAATGTCTTCATTTTTCAGATACACCAATTCACCTTTTAAAGTTACCCAGCCCTGAAGATCACCCCTGTCTTTCCTTACTGTCTAACTATCCGGTACTTCCACTGCAACTACCGAGTACTTATCCGGTACTTCCACTGCAACTACCGAGTACTTACCTGTAACTACTGCTCAACAACAGGGAACCGGGCCGTATTCTAAAGCGAACACTTGTGTTCTTCACTTACTGTGCAACTACCGAGTACTTACCTGTAACTACTGCTCAACGACAGGGAACCGGGCCGTATTCTAAAGCGAACACTTGTGTTCTTCACTTACTGTGCAACTACCGAGTACTTACCTGTAACTACTGCTCAACGACAGGGAACCGGGCCGTATTCTAAAGCGAACACTTGTTGGCTTCACTTACTGTGCAACTACCGAGTACTTACCTGTAACTACTGCTCAACAACAGGGAACCGGGCCGTATTCTAAAGCGAACACTTGTTGGCTTCACTTACTGTGCAACTACCGAGTACTTACCTGTAACTACTGCTCAACAACAGGGAACCGGGCCGTATTCTAAAGCGAACACTTGTTGGCTTCACTTACTGTGCAACTACCGAGTACTTACCTGTAACTACTGCTCAACGACAGGGAACCGGGCCGTATTCTAAAGCGAACACTTGTGGGCTTCACTTACTGTGCAACTACCGAGTACTTACCTGTAACTACTGCTCAACAACAGGGAACCGGGCCGTATTCTAAAGCGAACACTTGTTGGCTTCACTTACTGTGCAACTACTGAGTACTATGCCAGTAACTACCTTCCCTACCTATGCAGGTACCGGGTACTTACACTCAAAGTACCCAAGACTTACCTGTACGGGTTCTGTGATATTGCTTCCATTATTAAAGACATTTATTTTCAAAATAACCAATTCACAACTCAGAGTAAAATAATCAAAACATGATGCACTATTGATAACTTTTACTTTTAAGAAAAAATATTATATTTATTTAAACTAACAATTGGAAACTACTACAAAAGCTAAACCACTATATAAATAATATTCAACTACTATATATGAAAGTACTGCTAATTTTCACAAAAAACATTGTTGTGCCCAATTCAACAAAATAAAAGTGCCACACAAACTCCACTAAAACATAGAAAATTACAACTGCAACAATAGTTTTTCATTCACACAGATAGTCTACTTCTTAGACCTTTTCTTTTTTGATTTCTGCTTTTTCTTCTTTTTTTTTCTTGGGCTTCTTCTTCTTGGCTCCTTCTTCTTCTTCCTTTCATCCTCTGATGAGAAAGATATTGACGACGATCTAGTTGAGATGTCTTTTAGTTTTGCTGTTGTGAGTAGAAAAAAACAATACATCTTAATTAATGTCATCAATGTATTACAGCTTGATCAATGACCACATCACATGTTTAAGGCTTACAAGTATGTGTGCTTCTGTTACATCCTGTAAAGGGATAGTTAAGGAAAAACACAGACACGCTGCTTCTTGAGTCATATCCAAAGTATCTTTATAATGACTTAAGTCAAATTTAAACTATACAGTCTGAGTGTTTTCTATGGATTGACATTTTACATCTGCTAAAATTTACATATACCGTACTGAAAATATCAATTTTAGTCATGTATAGCTGTCATAACCAAAGTAATATCAGCATTTTACCCATAAAATATAAACACAGAAGCATTAAACACATTTTCTTATCAAATATGTACTCATCAAATGCTTAACAGTTCACAGCAAAATTATAAGCATTGCTCAGAACGCTGCTTGTGCCGCCAAGCAGTCAGCAAGGAATCTACAATGAGTGTGACGTTCACTTTGACTCTGAAAGTTACTGCAGACACCAGTATCTCACTTTCCACGTTACTCCTAAAAAACAGAAAACATAAATACTTCTACACATGCATGATGCATTATCATGACGCTTCTTACCTGTAAAGGGGATAATAAAGGAAAAACACAGACACGCTGCTCCTTGAGTCATATCCGGTGGAATCATGGATGAACGGAAGCAGCGCGCTTCCCTCCACAGTTGAGCTCAGACATAAACAATCAAACCCCGATCATTGCGCACAGAAACAACTTTCAAAGAAAAAAACTTGTTGAAACTTCAATTGCTTGAATTCATGAAAGTACCTGGTTAAAAATAACACTTCATCAAAGGTTGAAAAAGATTAAGGTAAAAATCATCGTGATCTGTTGATTGAGTTATCTGTCTTGTTTTACTCTGGTCTCCCATTCAAACAAGCACAGTGTTCAGCCAAACAGGGATAATCTGTGTTTCAGCATAATTTAATGTGTGAGATAATTTGGAAAGATGTATTCGGTTCCTATTTAATGATGTTTTCTGCAGTGTTTCCGTTTCCACAATTTTATTTCTTTGAAAGTTATTTTTTTGTGTGTTTAATGATCGGGGTTTGATTGCTCATGTCTGAGCTGAACTGTGGAAAGAAACGTGCTGCTTCGTTCATCAGCAGCGTGTCTGTGTTTTTCCTTTATTATCCCCTTTACAGGTAAGAAGCGTCATGATAATGCATCATGCATGTGTAGAAGTATTTATGTTTTCTGTTTTTTAAGAGAAACGTGGAAAGTGAGATACTGGTGTCTGCAGTAACTTTCAGAGTCAAAGTGAACGTCACACTCATTGTAGATTCCTTGCTGACTGCTTGGCGGCACAAGCAGCGTTCTGAGCAATGCTTATAATTTTGCTGTGAACTGTTAAGCATTTGATGAGTACATATTTGATAAGAAAATGTGTTTAATGCTTCTGTGTTTATATTTTATGGGTAAAATGCTGATATTACTTTGGTTATGACAGCTATACATGACTAAAATTGATATTTTCAGTACGGTATATGTAAATTTTAGCAGATGTAAAATGTCAATCCATAGAAAACACTCAGACTGTATAGTTTAAATTTGACTTAAGTCATTATAAAGATACTTTGGATATGACTCAAGAAGCAGCGTGTCTGTGTTTTTCCTTAACTATCCCTTTACAGGATGTAACAGAAGCACACATACTTGTAAGCCTTAAACATGTGATGTGGTCATTGATCAAGCTGTAATACATTGATGACATTAATTAAGATGTATTGTTTTTTTCTACTCACAACAGCAAAACCAAAAGACATCTCAACTAGATCATCGTCAATATCTTTCTCATCAGAGGATGAAAGGAAGAAGAAGAAGGAGCCAAGAAGAAGAAGCCCAAGAAAAAAAAGAAGAAAAAGCAGAAATCAAAAAAGAAAAGGTCTAAGAAGTAGACTATCTATGTGAATGAAAAACTATTGTTGCAGTTGTAATTTTCTATGTTTTAGTGGAGTTTGTGTGGCACTTTTATTTTGTTGAATTGGGCACAACAATGTTTTTTGTGAAAATTAGCAGTACTTTCATATATAGTAGTTGAATATTATTTATATAGTGGTTTAGCTTTTGTAGTAGTTTCCAATTGTTAGTTTAAATAAATATAATATTTTTTCTTAAAAGTAAAAGTTATCAATAGTGCATCATGTTTTGATTATTTTACTCTGAGTTGTGAATTGGTTATTTTGAAAATAAATGTCTTTAATAATGGAAGCAATATCACAGAACCCGTACAGGTAAGTCTTGGGTACTTTGAGTGTAAGTACCCGGTACCTGCATAGGTAGGGAAGGTAGTTACTGGCATAGTACTCAGTAGTTGCACAGTAAGTGAAGCCAACAAGTGTTCGCTTTAGAATACGGCCCGGTTCCCTGTCGTTGAGCAGTAGTTACAGGTAAGTACTCGGTAGTTGCACAGTAAGTGAAGCCAACAAGTGTTCGCTTTAGAATACGGCCCGGTTCCCTGTCGTTGAGCAGTAGTTACAGGTAAGTACTCGGTAGTTGCACAGTAAGTGAAGCCAACAAGTGTTCGCTTTAGAATACGGCCCGGTTCCCTGTCGTTGAGCAGTAGTTACAGGTAAGTACTCGGTAGTTGCACAGTAAGTGAAGAACACAAGTGTTCGCTTTAGAATACGGCCCGGTTCCCTGTCGTTGAGCAGTAGTTACAGGTAAGTACTCGGTAGTTGCACAGTAAGTGAAGAACACAAGTGTTCGCTTTAGAATACGGCCCGGTTCCCTGTCGTTGAGCAGTAGTTACAGGTAAGTACTCAGTAGTTGCACAGTAAGTGAAGAACACAAGTGTTCGCTTTAGAATACGGCCCGGTTCCCTGTTGTTGAGCAGTAGTTACAGGTAAGTACTCGGTAGTTGCACAGTAAGTGAAGAACACAAGTGTTCGCTTTAGAATACTGCCCGGTTCCCTGTTGTTGAGCAGTAGTTACAGGTAAGTACTCGGTAGTTGCACAGTAAGTGAAGAACACAAGTGTTCGCTTTAGAATACGGCCCGGTTCCCTGTTGTTGAGCAGTAGTTACAGGTAAGTACTCGGTAGTTGCACAGTAAGTGAAGAACACAAGTGTTCGCTTTAGAATACGGCCCGGTTCCCTGTCGTTGAGCAGTAGTTACAGGTAAGTACTCGGTAGTTGCACAGTAAGTGAAGAACACAAGTGTTCGCTTTAGAATACGGCCCGGTTCCCTGTCGTTGAGCAGTAGTTACAGGTAAGTACTCGGTAGTTGCACAGTAAGTGAAGAACACAAGTGTTCGCTTTAGAATACGGCCCGGTTCCCTGTTGTTGAGCAGTAGTTACAGGTAAGTACTCGGTAGTTGCAGTGGAAGTACCGGATAAGTACTCGGTAGTTGCAGTGGAAGTACCGGATAGTTAGACAGTAAGGAAAGACAGGGGTGATCTTCAGGGCTGGGTAACTTTAAAAGGTGAATTGGTGTATCTGAAAAATGAAGACATTAAATAAAGATGTTTTGCACGTCTGCATGTCTTGTCATTATTATGTGAAACACATTTTAATCAGTACGTTACAGTATTTCAGTTTGTCATTGGTCACACAATCTGTAGGGGTCCATGGTGATTCTTAGGAGGAAGTGGCACATCAAGGTTGTACAGTAAAAGCATATGTGAGAGATATGAACAGTTTTTGCTATTTCGAGAGTGGGTGAACCATTGTTAATGTTTTTTGCTGTTCGTAGGCACCCCATATTTGTTTAATTCATATCCTGTGTTTTTATTTTATTTTATTTTATTGTTTCTGGAGGCACTGAATGTCATTGAATGCCTCACAGAAAAACGAGCGTCTTTGAACTACACATTGAGAGTGTCGGAGAGCAGTTGAAGCTGAGGAGACGTCATGAATCTTGTTCGGAATCGAAAATAAAATCTATCTATTAAAAATCCATCCTGTGGATCTTCATTGCCGGGGACTACGGGAGCAACACATATGTTCAGGAAAATTACACTGTCTTGACAAGTATCTATATGGTAAAACACAGGAAACTACCGTGTAAGACTTCAGAACTTACACTGTAAACACGTACGTAAGTACCCCATAAGAGTCTGTAAAATGTCATGCTACATTTATGAAAGTTACCCCCACACTTTAGGAAATTACCTATTAAGACACATCAAACTACACTGTAAGACAACCGCACTTACGCTGTCAGACACAAGTGTAAGTACTCGTCGGGTTCCGCGAAATAACTTATACATGTCCGACAGTTACCTTCACAGTTGAGGAAACTACACTGTAAGAGAAGGGAAGTTACTCTGTAAGACGCGGGCCGTATTATAAAGTGCTACCGACTTTGGTATATTTAAAAAAGTTGTTTGTGTGAGAAAATGTTGTTGAATAGTTTTTGTCACTTTGGTGTTTGGAGGATGTTCTTTCCCGGAAAGTTTCCTTTCAGATTGAATTATCTGGTACAGCTGCATAGCTGCTGTTTACCGTTTCGTGCACGGCTAAACAAACCTTGTCGTGAATGTGCTAAATTCCCAGATCATCTGCAAAAAACCTGCAGGCAGCAACCAAAGGAAGGATACTCCTGCTTCTCTGAACAAATGCCGCAGAGTTTCCCCTCAGAGTGCTGAGTCCCAGCTGCTGGATCTTCACTGGCAGGCTGGTAGCAACAGCACTGCAGGCAATGGATGATTGTAAATAAGCATCTGAAGGTGTGGGATAATAATACATGCTCAGAAAACCTCCCTTGGTGTGTGGAGGAAAACATTTTCCTTTCACCACCAATTGTCCTCAAACAAAACAAAAGACACCACTTGCAGTTTGTGTTTGTGTTGGAATCAGTCAGCAGAAATATCCACTCGCTCCATTTGCTTAATATTTCTTTTGTTCGTCATCTCAAGCAAATTGGCTTTGACCTAAAATCCCTCCTAACTGGCCAGAAGCGCTGAGACAGAGAGTGAAACTCAGCCTCTTTTCAATCTCACCGTCTCAGTGGCAAACTCACAAACAACCTGTAGTCAGCAGAAAATTAACGAGTTGTACGAAGGGCAAGGACAAAAAAAGATGTTATTCATACATTTTCAGTACAGCAGAGGAGTGCAATGAGGGAGTCGCATCTTCAGGAGAGAGAAGGACGGACGTGAAGTGCTTGTGGATGAGAGGAGTCTCTGTGGCAGAACAGGAGCCTCTGCAGTTCCACAGGTCAGCGTCCAGGAGGTGGAAGTTTTCAGAGCCGTTTAGGAGAATTCACTATAGATTAAAGAAGTACAGTTTTACTCACTATATAAAATAACATATGATTAAAGAAGCAGTGGGTTGCATGGTTTCACATTTTGTAACTATTTATTCTCCTGTTTTAATTGTCTTTTAATTACTCTTTTTTTCCAGTGTCTTGTTCTGTTTGTGTGATTTTAATGTCATTTCATGTGTTTCTTTCTCTTTGTGAAGCACTTTTCACTGCTTTGTGTATGAATGGTGCTATTCACATAAACTGTCCTTGTCTTATAAAAAAGAGGACCTAAGACCTCCAGATACTTAAATAATATTCAAAGTTGACTCAAAGATGTCACATTTCTTAATACATTCAAAGTATGAATGAGCAGGAAGTTCAGCTGTATAACAAAATCATACAGCTTAAGACACACTTTCAGATGGCCTTCTTTATGCCTCAACCAGTAGTATCAAAATAAATAAAAAATCTCTGGCTAGGAATTATGATAGAAATAACAGAACGTCTACATAGAGAATTAAGATCCAACAACAACTCTCCTCTAAAATCTTATAAATAATAAAAACATATATTTTTAAATAGATATATTAAAAGGATGTTCTGAGTAACAGTAATAAAATGTGCCTTGCTCCTTTCATTTCAGTGTAATGAAATAATAATAAGAAGAATGATGAACCTCATTAAAATACCATTTAAACACATTAAATATACGTATTTGTCAATCTTTTGTTTTGTTTTTTTCTATGCCATGTTTTTCAGAGAGCACTGTGCCCTCCATTTGTGCTGTAAATTGGAAACAGCTCCTCTGCTTTGACATTTTGTGGGCGCATTAGAAGTGATGCAGCTCCGAGCCTCTGATGTCTGCTGCCTCTGTTTGTGATACAGCGAAGCCTCTTTGGGATCACATCACACGCAACACGCTACCCTAATATTCTCTGCACCATTTCGAATGCATGTTCAATTGTTGCTCGTTAAACAATAGAATAGAAATTTTACTGACGCTATGAAACTCTCAGAATACCCTGGGCAGGCTGTGAAAAGTGCCTGGAGAAAAGAGGATGCTGGGATATCTTTTGATAAGATATGCTTTGTACCAATCACATTACTGTTTTGTGTGATCATGATGATTCAAACAGTAATCCTTCACCATAGAAAATCTGAGTAAAGGTCCACAAGTGTGAATTACCCTTGAAAAATAAAGCCGTCACCTTCAGAATGAAAGCAAAGCAGGTGAACAGAGAGCAGCTCAGAAGAAGAAGCCTATGTAACTGAGCGACTTTCAATTATATCTCCCCCCGTAAAACAAAAAAACGCTGTTATAAAAATTAGATTGTTCCTATAAGAAAACTAAAAAGGGAGTGCAAACTGTTGATGGAGATTCAGCACTGAGAAACATATTTGCTGGCACACAAAATTAGCTTCATACAAAATAGGAATCATTTCACATAAAGGACACATTTTCCTTTTTACCGAAATGATTTTTTTAGTCCTTCTGTTGCTTTTGTTTCACAGAAGTGCCAGGTGAAGCCAGGCATCTATACGCTGAGTGGTAAATCTGTGCTGGCTGAATGCCTCCATGAGTGAGTTTTCAAATCCTGTCTCTCTGCTCGGTGTTTAGGCCTCTTCAGAGCCTGACGGTGTTTTGAACCGCAGCGAGCGGAGGGAAGATGATGACAGCTGGGCTCACCTCACCCCGGGGAGCCCAGTAGCCCTGAGGTGTTGTGAAGAAATGGATTTCAGCGACGCGGCTGTGCGCCGAGAAGACAAAAAGCGGAGGAAGGTGATGGCACAAAGTGGTAAACATCACAGGACCAAATGGAAGGAGCAGGTGAAAATCTGAAGGGAAGCAGAAAATAAGGGGAGCGGGACTTTTCAGATCAATATGTGAGGAACGAAAAAGAGGGAAAACAATAAGGGGCTGTGAAGCACATTTAGGCTGAATGTTTCAAACAACATGGCAGATACTATTCACATTACAGATTCCTTTTATTTTCTAACTCATCTTCAATGTCAAAATTTAGAAGTGATTTCTTAAGAATGATCAGAACAAACAATGTATCTCATCTCCAGCTGAGACATTCTGGTACAGTTTTGGAGTAATTATATAATTTATCATAACATTTGTATTTCTACTTTTGTGCTACATTTTTTTGTATGAAATTTGCTCTACAGATAAAGCTTGTTGGATGATTCAGATTCACTACTTCTGACTCTCCTTTGATTGTCTCAACTGACTCCGGAGAGAAATACTAATCACTTCATCCGTGGCTTTTAATGCTCAGGATGAATTGAAGTGTAAAAGGTTAAACCTTCCATTGAGGCAAAACAAATCAGGGTGCAGTTGAACTGGGAATTTTCCAGCAGGAAGAGGATCCAGACAGGCCCAGAAGTGGAGCAGACCTCAACACGGTGGCAGTTTTGGTAAAAGTAAAGCAATGAACTTGTACAAAATGCATATATTTCATCTTAACTTTCCTCGTACTCATATACACAAATTACAGCACTCGCTCTGGCATGTTAACTGTGCATTAATGGTTGTTTAATATCTAAACAGAAACTAAGAAGCAGCCGTAAAGAAAATTTAAGAACATCACTCCTGAGTGATGTTTTGAATAACAGTTATTGAAAGTGAACAACAGCTGCTGTTACCCTGTAATAATTTATTTTTTTTTGTCACTATTCCAAAGAAATATCACAAAGTGACTTTGTGATGTTTTCAGTCTTGTTGCTCAGTGTAACACAGAAAAGAGCTACACGCTTTCATCCATTTCAACTACATATTCTGAAATACAAATCTGTGTTTGTTTTTGCCTGTTATTTGCAGCAAATCTGCTGTTAAAGTTTGTTAGGTTTTTGGTAAACAGTAATCTGTATCTCTAGATCTGGTTTAGATCTTTTATGTTTTTCACGTAATTGTGTGGCATCTCGGTAATAAAAATCTGGATTATATTTGTGTGTTTCCACTGATTCTCTTAGACAAGACTGTAATTGAGCTGTTCAACACAAAACACACACCATCTCAGCATTCATGTCTCGGAAAGTATAAAACACAAACAAACGCAGGGTGATTTGTGTCTGTGAATCAACACTCATTGTTGCGTTTACTTGGAAAAAACAACAGACAAACAACTGCTGTACATCTGCTCTGTTTATGCCTCCAGCATCCGACTGGTAATACACACTCCACAAATGAAATGTGCGAGATTATATCTGGGAGAAAACAATGGTATATATGATTATGGTGTTTGGTTAATAGCAACACTGAATAATGGTTCAGAACTGGCCCTCTATTTTGTATAGAAACACACAGTAACTCAAACACCGATGTAAGGAAATTACTACTTTCAAAATGCGGAGCTCTAATTATTCCCACACGCTGCAGTAATCATAGCTTCAGCTGGAGTGAAACAGTATCACAGCAAAATGTCTGATCCAGGTTAAAGACATGCGAAGTGAAACAACATTTACTAGAACAATACCTCACGTGACGGTTTTGACTTTCAGGCGCCTGCAGCACAGAAAACAAATTAAAGGACGAAATAAAACAGTCAGTTTGCCTTTTAGCTTCAGCATCGAGCAGAAACAGGCACGTAAAACCACTTCATAGCAAACCAGAATAAAGAAAAAATTGAATAAATCTTGTGACATTGTTATTTGCAAATCCTTATTAACCTTGTCTGCTTCCTTTTTGACTTTCCTCGTGTTGTTGAGTTTTGTCTTCCCACACTCCTCTCAGTGCAGCTCTGTCTCCCACATTTCCCCCACCTGTCGTGTCAAACCTTAAACTCCATTTTTTTCCCCTTCCCACTACTCTGTGTATTACAATTATGTGTATCCAAGCACTTGTGGTATGAAATAAATGCATATATACCCTAAAGTGTGCTCACTTCATCCAAAATAGAGCGTCTCTGAACAGAAAAGTCTATTTCAACAAGCTCTAAATGTTCATTCACCAGAAAAAAGTTGGTACACAGAAGACGCCCAACAACTCAAACATCATACTTCTATTATTTGCTTGAGAACAACTTACCCAGGAAAAATCATTTCCAAAGAGTCTGACTCACAGCAGAAGGATCTTTAACTCTCTAATTCACTGTAATATTTGCACACTGGATGAAGGACTTTTTTATTGGGTGAAAGGTGCTAATAAAGAGGGGTTTAGCATTCCGTTTCAGAGCTGCTCCCATAAATTTTGGGGTTAAATTACCACAGCAACAGGACTTCGTTCTTCATTCTTTAACTGTGCAATCTTGTCAACAAATGTAACAACAATGACAGAAAGAAGTTTTAGCGCTGCCTGCCTGAAAAAGCGGTCCGTCTGTGGTCCTCCGAGTCGCAGCAGAAGGTTGTTTTCTCCCCATACAGTACAAGACTCATCAATGCACGCACACTGTACTTCCACAATTCTGCCCTCAGAAGGCAGTCTAAGTAATGAACTGTGCAAAAACCCATCTGTGTTCCATTTTCAATTTGGCACATCTGCAGCGCTATTAGTGATATCACAAGCACATTTGTATGCGGTGTGATTTGAAACGTAGGATCTTTTTCCTGGCGCACAACTCACTGATATGTAGAGGCACAAGATTGGATTCAGGATAAAGTAAAATGTGATGTAATGTTTTCATAAGTGGGGCATTTAGAAGCCATTTCATGGTGAGTGAAACGCTTGAAAAACAAAAAAACTATTAATTTTCAATTTGTAAATGTGCTCCAAATGGCTCCTGTCATTATCAGAGGAAAACTCCACCATATAAAGTATAAAAATTATGCAGATATTATGACCTTTTTGTCTTTGGAGACAGAAAAAGTTTTTTATTTGAGGCAGAAGAAAGAAGTAAACAGGAAAACTCAGCGTTTTCAGCACCACTGACACAAAGCAAAGGCCACCAGACATGAGGGATTTGGAACGTAGAAATATTTAAATAAACAAATGACAAGTCACTGGAAAGCATCAGAAACAACCACACACCAATTAACATGTAACTTCAAGACAGGGTAAAATCTATGGCTTGTTGGTCAACCGCATCTAATCTGCTGGGACCAACAAAAACTTTTCCACTCCTCGACATTGATTTGTTTTCCTCCAACCAGATCAAGTGCTGTTAAGTTTGATCACCAGTGAGGACAGAAAATCAATTCTTCATGTAAAAAAGAAAAAGAAAAATAAGCACGTCTTTGCCAGTGGAGCAGGGGTGTTCGGGTGACAGATACAGTCCAGTTCGGTCACGATGGAACCAGAACAGTCAAATGTGAAGAAATCTTGAATCTAACGGAAACAATGTTCGTAACTTTTAGTGTAAAAGGATAAGTCCTGAAAATTTTATAATTTAATACACTTTTACAACACCTATTATGAACAACTGAAAATGTCTTTTATTATGTGTGCGGTTTGAAAGCCCACCTGCCAGAGTTTCTGTTTAAGCCTCTGTGTGTCGCTTCCCAGGATCCCAGAGATCCACTGTGCGCGTTTTCACTCCGTCTCCACATCCCAGTTTTATTCTCTTTTCTTGAAAGATATGGAGTAAATGAGCATTCTGACATATGAAGCTGGAGGAAATGGCCTACAGTAACCTTGCTTTTGTTTATTGTGTGTCAAAAGTCACCGTAAACCAATCGATAAAGGCGTAACAAATAAATGCTCACGTTTCCCCTGTTAAATTCCATAACAAACAGCATCATCTGAGGGTGCAGGTCCCTCAGTGCTAAGTCTGTATAGAAGATGGATAAATGGAGCGATGGATGGACCGGTGGAGTACAGACTGTTTTTGGGAAAACAGAGACGATGCTGTGGAGAGTCGTCATGACGATCAGGGGAAAAAAAGATGTGGTGAATTTAGAGACGTGACTGCCTTATCACTTCACAATGAGCGCCATTTGGCGGTGTGCAGGTAGAAATGCTTTCAGCAATATTTACTTTTGACTGTGATAATGAAGGAAAACACTGACGTGAGAAAAGGAAACCAAAACAAGCCGGATCCGAATGTGAATCCGTCCCTCAAAGCAACATCTTTCATGATACATGTACGACACTCCTAATACCTACAGCAGTGACTGATGAAACTTTAAAGTAGTGGTTAAATAGCACATACAGGCGAAGGAACAGGCCCACCCTCACTTTGAAGGAACACGTGCTGTGGTTTTTAAGTAGACATCATCTCATTTTAGAGGCAATCTTGTCAATCGATTTCTTCACCAGGTGTTTTTGCAAACATGGCACCGCAGAGTTAGGAGCTGAAAACAAACCTCATTATTCCCTGTGATATTGTGAAGCAATTGCAGGTGTGTTTGTTTTGGGACCAGGAGGGCAATGTGAGCATTTGACCTGCAGCTTCCAATAAATCCAGCCGCCGGGGTTTAATCCCAGCTCATTTAAAACCGTCTTCTTCTCTCCATGAAAACAAAAGCAAGCGCGCCGCATAGTCAGCCCTGAATTGATCACACTCCATCCCTTCATTTAAAAAGTAATTAAATCACACCGGTATTCCAGTCATTCTCATCAACCTGGAGGTCATCTCCCGGATCCCTCCTCCCTGGTTGGATTCTCCGGAGCTCACTCCATCACCGTCCCATAAAGTCCTCCATATTACCCCGAGCAGCTGTTTGGGAAAATCAAATTATGCATGGAGATCATTTAAATTCCGCAGCCACCCTCAGTGTAACTCATGATTTATTGATACTTTGGAGCAGACGTTAATATTGTCGTTATGATTAAGACTCATCTGGCTCAGTTTATGATCGGCACCCATTCTCCTGTCTTTATTATCTGCCCTTGGTTCTGCAGGCAGGTTAATCTTCTGCCGGGGCTCCACTGATTGTCAGACATTTGAAGTTTGTACAGTGGTAGTTCCCTTGTTATGCCTAACCTTTCCAAAGGTTGCAGCGTTCCATCTGACATTTCAGAAACAGCCCATTTGCTTTGAGAGCACGCCGTCACTGAATAAAATACGGGCTTTCTTTCATCTGCAGCGAGACCTGCAACATGAGACACAACGTGCAATGTCTTTCTATACAGTCACTTCCATCAGCAAGGGTATTTGGTCATTTATGTTGTTTGATGATTAAATACTGAATTCCGGGTTTGTAAAAGATGCTATTGTCATCAGCAATTGAAAAATATCTGTCTCAAGGAGAGAACATATTCTGTTGTCTATCCAGCTATATTTTATGTTGTGAGACTGTATTTCCCCACTTCACAGGAGTTTTCAATGACTCCTTTACAGACAGTTTCTCACTGATTTTATTCAGGTTGCCTTTTCAAAAGAACTCTGTACATCATATTCAGTAAAGCTTCTGCCTCAGTGACAAAAGGAGAACGAAACACAGGCGCTTGGAAACAGACGAACAGCCTGACAAACCTGCAGTGATCACTTTACATCGAATGTTCAGTGATGGCAAGTATTTGAGGATTTTCTGTTGACGACCACTGATACTAACTAGTTACTCTTATTATGCGTGCAAACGTCATAACTGTGGTTGAAGAAATAGTTTGTGAGTACTTATTGGGGAAGTAGTTGTTGAGGCAAATGGAGGCCCCTCGATGAGGCAGGATAGACTCGATCATTATGCAGACTCAAGAAGCCCCATGATGTGACTCAAGTGATATTTATGATGCTACAAGCTGTAAGCAGCGTCTCAGTGATTCCGTCTGAGGAGTTTATGCTGCATTGATGGATATTTTAATGTCGGACAGCGCATCATATTTCCTCATCTGGTTGAAACTCACAAGCATTTTCAGTGAAATGTGCAGCAGAAGCAGTAAATGCACTGTAGCAAGACAGCATCATTTCCCTCTGAAAATAATGAAGAGCAATATTACTGGAAAAGTGACTTATCATTATAATCCAAATTGTTCTTGAAGTGTTTCCCAGTGAGGCACAAGGCACTTTCAGTAATACACTGAGTTACATCGCATTAAATCGACAGAAATAAATCTCATTAGAATTTAATATGGAAAATAAATTGAGATTTGATGTTCTTATCCAGCATCATTAAATATATCAAACAAACAGAAGCTAATTTCATTTCATGGTTCTGTATCTGAGCAGCTGATAAAATACCAATCATAGATCTGGATCTGATTATGTTTAATCGGATCAGAGGTTTGCAGTGTCGACTCGGCGGTGAACGGCTGCTCTGCTATCCAGCTCCCACAAACCCACAGCTGATACAGCTTCATTCTTGACTTTTAACTCATGAATGATTGAGTGTAGAAACTTTACAGTTTTTAATAATTAGTGATCTCGCTGTACGTCGTGCAGCAGGCTGGGAAATTTGTAGAAGAAGTCTGTGTGCAGGATAAAGTAGTTTCACCTGTGAGTATTCCACTGCAGGGGTTTTCAGTTTGTTTGTGGATCAGTCCCTCCCTCCCTAATCATAAGCTTGAATTTCATAATACTGCAATGTGTTCTGAAAAACCCTGAATCCTCAAAATGAAAACCTGCATGCCTTGGAATAAAAACTTTTTGTCCTCACAGACTCTCATGAACTGATTCTGCTAGAAAGCATTTAGTAAAAAAAAAAAAAAAAGAAAGAAAAAAAATCACAGTGCAGTAACTTGAACAAATAAAAGCTTTCTGCTAAGAGGGATTTTTGAGGAATCAATCGCCTCTTGTTCACACTACTGAAAGCCACAAGGCACAGACAAAACCTCCTTCCAAGAAGAGAGCAATCAGACTGACTGTTGTTCTCTCACTGGGTCACAGTCGGAGGATTTTCTCCTTCTTGCCTCTTCATACAACAGCACAGCCCAAATCCTTTCACTGGCTTTGTCATCACTCCATCATTCGACTGTGGCAGCATCGATTGCATCAAGTCCCGCCAAAGAAATGGATGGAATACCCTTCTTCTCTGCCTCCGTTGCCTTTTTCAACTGATGGCAGGAACACAGAGGATTTGGGCGACGTTGGGGGGAGGAAATGAGGCACAGGGATGGCTCCGCGTGGATTCCTGCTCCGCTGATCGTGTGCAGGAGCAGCGAGGCCGACTGCATCCTCACACAATCGCTCTTATCCCCACTCCCATCAACCTTGGTTTGGCCCGGCCAGCCACAGCTCCTACACAATCAATCAGCATTGAGATATGGGCAACCGTCACGGTGGCGACCAATTTTGGCATGCAAGGCTCTCCCTTAATAGACAAAGAGACGGAGATCAATAGCCAATTTGGCCTTGGAATGAGGCTAGAATGGATCAAGGAAAACTCATTTTACTCTCCTCTTTTTATGCTGGAGCTCTGGAGGAAAGTATGACAAACATTCACGACCTGTACGGTAAAGAAGCAGATCGTTCATTCGCAAGCATATGAGTAACCTTGGTGGTGCAGAGAAGACTGTGAGCCCACTTCTAGTGTGATCTGAGGTTTTCAAACGCGTTTTAGTGTGCTGAGAAAAAGCAGAGAGTCTGAATGCATCTTGTGCGTGTTTCACCTTGACATAGGAAATTTCAGATTTGCTCATTTCCCCTCACTAGGAAAGAACAATTTAGTGATGGAACGCAGCTTAGGAGAAACACCTCTAGCAATGAACAAAGTAATCCATCCATCCATCCATCCATCCATCCATCCATCCATCCATCTGATCCTAGTTTGCGGTGGGAGAAAGGCAGACAACCCTGGACAAATTCCATCGCTGAGATGATCAAACATTCACACGTACATTCAATTTACTTACACCAGTATCCCTAATACACATGCTTTTGAAGTGTGGGAGAACCTCACAGTAAACAGTTCCATGCGTATGGGGAACATAGAAACTCCAGACAGAATGAATCCCAAGCACAGAATCGAATCGTGCATGTCTCTTTGAGAGATGAAAGCGCTAAGGACTGCACCATCCTGCATAGGATGTATTTCCCCATGTGTTCCCCACTCAGCTAATCTGCTTCATATTAATAAACATATACAACGCTTGTAAAAAACATGACACTGTTGTTGGCTCCAACATTCATTTTCTTTGGCCTCTTCTAAAAGAAAAACAGAAATGTTGATGTGGCCACTCATTTCAGCTTCACATGTTTCAGTTTCATCTGAGACGCCAGCTGGAACGGAGATGTGATCATCGTTTCAGAAGTCATGAACACTCATTTCCAAGCAGCTCCTCCTGAAGGGCTGCGCTCAGTTGTAAATACAAATAGTGGCAGAGACGGCGGTGCGACGGACGGAGAGCGAGCGAGCGAGTGAGAGAAGTTCAAACCTCGCTTGCATTATCACCTCCACACAGCTGGTCGTGTGAAGTGGAGGGAGAAGGTCACCGAAGCTGCTTCACATCATCCCACGCACGCTCCCGATGCAGGAGCGATTCGCACTGCACTGCTACTACACCGCTTTTCACATGTCACTATTGGTATTTAATAGGCCTTTAAGTCTAACCTGTGTGCTGTGTGATCGGTTGCTTCTGCTTAATGGTCATCTTCTCAGGCTGAAATGAGGCTGCTGTCAAATTACAGGCACTCCATACTGTGTCTGCTGGTCTGAGAAAGAGGACTCCTGAATCCAGGACCATTAAAATGAGACTACATTTTTCTGAATCAGATTTTAAAGAGACATAAAGTTAACTGACTTTTCTTTGCAGAGTGAATGATCTGCTGCATAAAAAGAGAATAAAGTAAAGATTTTTTTTTTTTAAGCCATATATTATGTGAGGCTTCACTGGGAGAGTTCAAGACTATAAAAGTTCATACTAGAAATGAACATAATAAGCCCCTTTAAGAAAGAAGAAAAGCGATCCTGATACTTTTCTCACATCTCTCTCATACAAACACACATTCTAATGAAGTGTTCAATTCACAGTTATTCCTCTCTCCGGAAACACTTTCATTACCGTCCTAATCTTGTTTCAAAGTTTTGTCACAATGTGAAATATAATTATGACAGTTGGGACTAAAATGACTGTAATTTGCGGGTGTGCATGAATGAACAGGGCTCCTCTTGAAATCATAATTGAAGCCGGAGTGAATTCAGTCACGAAACCTGAAGGGTTTCCTTTCTCCCCATTCACAGCTCATAATTATAATGTGACAATTCTCACTACTATGTTATAATTTCCCCGCTGAGATGCATAATAACTCCTTTCCATTAGAAGCCCGTCTCCATGGAGAGCTATCAGGTGGGGATGCGGCTCACGTCGCGACGTTGTCGGCGGGGGGCGAAAGCCGTGGCCCGCGGGCCTCGGGGGGTGTTCACGCCGTCGTCCTCGGGCTGTCCTCCAGCTTCCTCCAGCCCGCTGCAGAACAAAGGGAGAGACTCAATTATGAGGTGACACCTGAAGGCATGTTGGAAAATCACGCTGCTTCAAAAGAGACGAGTCAAAGTGTTTCCTGTCCTTCATCTCCCGTCTCCCGTCTGCTGCTCCGTCTCGGCCCGTCTCTCTCTCTCTCAAGCCACTCGTTCCTGCTGCATCACTTTATCAAGGCTTATAACGCAGATAAATGCGTCTGCTCTCTTGTGTGTGCATGTCGGGGGGGATTCCAAGGTCACAGAGCCCTGGATGTGACTGAGAACTTTTCCCTTGGATTAAACACTTTTATTGATTCAGAGCAATTAGTGCAGAACTGAAGGGATAAGGCGGCCCACACAGCTGCATAGGTAATGAGGATTACTCCCTTCGTGTTTCCAGCAGTCAGATGTTTCTCTGCACCGGGAGACGAGCTTCTTGCTTCTCTTCTCTTTCTACACTGGCTGGTTTTCCATTTTATTTGCATGTCTTTCTTTCCCCCCACATTTTGAACCTACATATTCTCACAGTCGGCATTTTACTTGAATTCCACTACGGACGTCTTCCTGGAAGCCTCCTTCCCTGTGATGAAGATAAAAAATGACCAGACCCTGCGGGAAGAACAGCCTGGAGACTTCTTTAAAATTTCATCAAGAAATTCTCTGGGTTTCTTATTTGAAATCTTTAAGGCCTCTAAAAAAAAAAAGTCCTGAAAAAGTTCTTGAGTTGGACAGGAGACAGACGAATGGACAAGGGAAGATTTCAGTTCACAACTCACACATGATGATCTTCAGCTTTTGAGTCTCCTATACACTTTTACTGTTCCAGCAATAATAATTCAAAGCCAAACTTTCACATATGTGGAAAAGTTGAACTTTTTCTTTTTGTCTTTATGCTTTTTGAGAATATTTCTCCCCAAAAAAAGTACTTGCAGCATCATCATGGGTCTTGAAGGTTTGAGCAGCAAAGATTTTGGAGATTGATTACAACGCCATCCTAACTGTGACTGTGTGAAAAGCAGAGGGTTGAAGCCCAGAACTGCTTTGATGGAAAGTTGCACTTCCACAATCCAAAAATGAAACTGGTAATTTTAAATTATCTGCTCGTGTGAGTCTGCGTTCGGCCTGTCGTGACCGTCCAGTTCTCCGTTCTTCATGCCAGCGTCTGGTGGTTAAACGGACGGATGCTTTGATTGATGGGATTACAATTTATTCTCATCAAGATTTAGCTCGAGTAAGTACCTCATTTTAAATCGCTGCACAGGGATCAATAAAGCGTCAACTCTTTATCTTCTTTCTGATTATTAGTTTTCGCGTGACGCTTCTTTTTGTGCTGAGGCAGCGAATCAGGTGCACACACGGAGTATCTTTCCTCACAGATAACTGTCTTTCCCCGATTTAACATGATTAACCTTTGCAGTTCAACCGGCTATCTGTCCCACCTTCCCGATACATCATTTTGTCATGATTTGAGTCTGAAATTACCCCATGATTGATTTCTTCTGGAAAAATCTGATGACTTTTGCACCGCAGACAGAGAGGAATGTTCCCCCCTGATCCTGAATCAATGGAATATCACAGGCTTAAAATATCCAATATCCATTTCCGATAGGCTCAGAATCGTGCTGGCAATAAAACATTTGGTGGAGATGAAGTCAGGCACTCAGATCGTTTCATTCTTCACCACAGAGCTCCATCCACCTGCTGGAAATGCCTGTTCTTCGTCGAGGGACTGAGAAATATAAAAATATTTGATGCGACAGATGAACATCGGGACACTTGATTTTACTTTCACAGTGTATCACTGGTGGCAACACATGCAGCGCCATTTGAATATTTTTGAAACTGAAAGGAGGAACATGCTCCCTTAAGCTAATATAATATAAATGTTAATTACGGTTTGTGCAGTGAGTTGGTGGAATGAGTGTTTGCAATAGAGAAAATGCTTCTCAAGATCTGAATTGGAAGACGGTATTATGAAGTGAGGTACAATACATACATTTTCCTCATTTTCAGACATTTAAAGTACTTTCACTTGTGTCAATCAGTAGTTTAAATTTGGAGTCTGGGACCTGCTGGCACCTGAGACAAAGGGCCTTTGGATGCACTTAGGCTGTCAAAATTAGCAAATATCAAATAAAACCTCAATAAAGCACACTTCTGTTTTTGTTATTTCTCCATTTTTTTTAGTTTTAGGAACTTCAACATTGTTTAAAGGGTCCAAAGTCTTTAAAAGAGCTCCGAGCAAACAAGGCTTGAGAACCGATGTTATAAATGATGGCTATTTTCCCTTCGAGTAATCCTTGTGAAAGCAATTGTAGAGATAATTTAAAGATACAAATCTAGATGCAAACTCCGGAGAGTTAAGTCGTGGCCTGACTCCATAATTTCCTTCCCAAGCAGGGAAAGAGACAAGCCGAAATTAGCAAATTGCATCTGTCAGATGTTGTAAACACACACGGCCTGACTGTCGTGGGCCATACTAAATAATATATTTGTCAAGATTAAAAATGCACAAATCTCTGGACTTGCCTGACCTTCCAAATGAAAGCAGCAGCCAACTACGCGGCAGCAGTGGCCACACCGCCATTAATTTTAATCTATTTTTTATTTTCACACAGATGTGAGAGTGAAAAATTCAATCTTGCAGAAGATTAACAGCTCCAGAGGAAGGAGAATTGTGTGGACTATTTCATCCTAAGGCTCACTGCTATCACGGCTGATTATCTTTTCCCTCTTTCTTTACTCGAGGAGCTTCGGGTCTGTATAAATGAATAAACTGCAGTGCATTGGGCAGGGGTGAAAAGTTTCCCTATCTATAGGTTAAACAGGAACAGCTGCATGCAGTCACGCCAACCGCTGGCACTGCGGTCTCGCTACAGCGGGCTAATTGTGTGTGGCACTGAAGCCGGCCCTCATTAACCCAACCGCATTACCTTTTACTGTGGATGAATGGAGGGCTGAAAATCGTCCATCTGTTGCTGCCAGGTATCTTTATGGAGTGATAACACAGTGGAAGTGGCATACGGAAACCTTTCAAGGACATTAATGCCGTAGTCTAAACAGGAAGGAGGCTCCGATCACACAAACCTCCCACCCAGCTCAGCCTCATTTCACTCTTCCAATCTGAAAACACAGTTTGCATGTTCTCCATTTGCATGTAAGTTTTTCTTATTTCCCAACAAAGTACATGGTTTTGACGTTAATTAGGAGCTGTAAATTGCCCGTAACTGTGATAGTGGGTGTCTGTGTTCTGTATCCGCTCACGGTTCCCGTTGCTTTCATATTTTCACGTCCATTTCTGTGTCTTCTTGCTCCGTCTTTGTGTCCTCCGCTGTGCTCCCTCACCTCGCCTGCCTGCCCGTAATTGTCGTCTCCTGTGTCTTGTAACTGTGTGTTTCCATGCCATCACCGAGCTGGTCAGTTTGTCACTTCACTTTATCGGTTTTTTCCTGCTTCGCTTTGTTCCTCATCCAGTCGACGAAGACAAAGAATTTGACTTTTATAAAATCCGTATAATAGCATAAATGAAAAACCATAAAAAAACCATCAAACACTAAATACAATAAAACAAGCAACAAAACAACCTAAAGAAAAGGGTTCAGAACTGAAACCCTACACTAATTTCAAAGAGAAAAACGCAGATGACTGAAACATTGTCAGAATAACAGCAGAGCAGTGTTCAAGTATTCATACATTGCAGAGTATGTCTCATTCAGTAATGCTATTTTAAAATACAAGAGTTCTGCTGCAAGGACTTGCACTTCAGCCCTCTGCACCAAAACATCCATCACACATGAGGGACACGGAATCAAACAGTTTATTAAGTTTTGCTTTGGAGTAATGCATGACTTAAAATAAGCACCCAGTCCCTCTGGCCACGAATGTGACGAGTGCTTGTTGATGTAAAAATGATAAAACTGGAAATCAAGTGGCTCGAGTTTGGTGTTGATGAAAGCAGGTCATAAAATATATGGCTTGGTTAGGAATTCTGGGATAGTTTCCCGAGCACAGCAGAGGGAATGAGGTGAATATTTTATCTATAAAGATCTCCAATACAACACAGCCTCCTCTCCCTACAATTCAGAAACACATCAATCATTCCTGCTTCATACAAATGATTTTATGTTGAAGGGCTGTATGTGCAGAATGCAAAGAATTTTCTGAATGGGTTTATTAGAGGGACGTTATAGTTTATTGATATTTAACCAATTAAAAAAATATATACATTAACTGTATATTTCCTAAATCTGTGTTTACACCTTGGGTCCTTTTCCTGCAGCTTCTAACAAGTCCGCCTGCTGGATGTCCGCTGCCTTCTGCACAGTCGGCTCTGTCATGTCTTGAAAAACCCAACAACAAAAAGACATTTTTCTAACTTCATTTTTAATGTTATATTTTCTATTGCTGGTGTTACTCTTCAGAGTGGCACTCCTAAAGATTGGAGGTGTGCACTTGAAGCCCGACCGTTGCCTGTGCTGCTTCAGTAAAAAGCACCGCAAACAGAGGTGGGAATAAAATTATTTTCTGGAGTCGAAACAATGAAATCAAAACAGGCCATGTGGACCTAAAATCCCATCCAACCGTGAAAAGGCTGACTTGCACAGAAAAGTGGATTTTGGCAGACATTTTTGTTTACTTGAACAAACCAAAAAGTTCATCCTGACTGTGATATTTTATGGTTGAGAGACGTGCAAAATGATAATGTCAGTGATTTGTGTGCGCTGCCCTGCTGAGCTTTGCACAGTCACGGCTCGCAGAGCCTTAAAAAAACAAGGCAGAATCAAGGTTACAATCAGGCTTCCAGTCCCGCTGCAGATTCCCAGCTGACGCTGAAGAACTGTGCTGTTTGTAAATCAGTGTGAGTGCAAGTGCAATGAATTCTGGGCTGACTGTTGGAACAGAGGACAAGTTTACATCACATCCTCCCTGCTGCCTGCGCGACCTTGAGGGCAACAGCAATCCTTTAACAGCTCTTAAAAGCCCCTTTTTTGAAAGAGCCGAACATGAACTCTGACCTTTGTAAAGGCTATTTCTGAAACTCTTACAATGCTCCTGTCACCTCGCTTCCTCAGGCTCGTATAAACATGGACGGATCTTCATGGTGTCGAGAGACAAGCTCATATTCCTGCAATCATTTTGTCCATCTACTTAAACAGTTCATTTCTTCGAGCGACGAATCATCCTGCTCATCACCTTCACTAACTTTGCCAAATGCAAATGCGGCGTTTGTTTTTAGGCTATTTTGGCAGCGTGTCGGCATCATTTATGTGACAATTTTTCAACTTCAGGTAGATCAAAGACGGTGACAAACATTAGATTTGTGCCACATTGCACAAATATTGTCATTCATGAGCTCCAGATGAAGTTTTCATGAGTGGGTGTTGTGTCTTTATCATTTTAATGGGCTAAAAAACACGACAATCCTTTCAGTTTATGGAGAAACAACTTTTTTAAGTTCAACAAAGCGAGAGAAACAGAAATTCTCCCTGCTGTTCGTAGCTGCTGTTTATGCGTTCGGGTGCAGACACTATGGAGGACTCCTCTGTCAGCATGTATAACGCCTGCAGAGAGTGGTAAAGAGCATCAGACTCCACTGTCCTCTCTGCAGAGCACATACGGCCAGAGTCCACAGCAGAGCCGCCTGCACCCACCCCCAGCATGGACTGCTCACACGTCTGCTGTGTGAAACGCGGGACCACCAGAATAGGAAAAAAAACAAAAAACAAAAAACACCCTTCTCCCTCGCTGCCGTTCCACTCCTTAACTGTTGACACAGTCACACACACTGCCTCACAAACAAAACACTACACGGAGTTGATTACACACATCCATACTGCTCTGACTACTTCTGGTTCATCTGTACATAAAGCCTTCCTCACATCATTTGCATTAATTTCACACTGTACATAGTTCTTGAAACGTGTGCTGCTCTTTTTACTCTTTTATTCTTCCACTATTAAAAATATAGTATTTTTTTTTATTTTTAAGTTGACATTCTCAGTGGACAGCATAGCAAGGATTTCACTGTTCAGGGAAACATGTTTCACACGTTTTCTTTTCTTTCTTTTTTTCACAGGACAAACACAATGCACCACTCTGTGTTAATTTGGATTTTTTGGAGACAGCTTTCAGAAAATTTCACACTGCTCAGCCACACTTACCCGCCACTTTATTTAAGCTTCCAGAGAGGGACGAGGAGAGCATAATTTACTCATACATTTAATTTTGAAGTTGTACTTTAAACCAGCATGCTGCTGTGTTGGATAGCTCTCCTGAAGACCACAAAATATTGGAAACACCTTTTCATGAGATGTAATCAATATGAATGCAAACAACCCATCCCTTGATTCCTCTCGCTCGCTGCAGGTCAGTCACTTGGCTGAAACAAAGAGAGACACATGCATGGTCAGCCAGCTTAAAATCACCGGTTTAACATGCGTGTTTCACGATGACAAGAGCTGTACTCAACTCATCACAGCGACAATCAGTCCTGTTACGATCCATAAACAGGACCTTTCTGTGTGCAGTTTGCTTGTTTCTCTGTGAAGTTTACAACACAGTTCAGACACAGACGTATTAGCTGGAACTGGCTCCAGAACTTGCAACATTAAGTCAGACAGAAGGAGAAAATTACTGTTTCTCTGACCTAACAAGGCATCTGGTGGATGTTTTTTTTTTTCTTGTATCCACCTGCTTCCTCACATTTCTTGTGTCTTTTCACTCATGCAAATGCACCATTTTGCTTCCAGGGAGTTTTTGGCAGCCTGACTGCATCAGATATGTGACAATTTTTCCGACATCAGGCAGTTCAAAGGGAGCAAAGAAATATTCAGCCGGCTGAGCTGCAACAAGTTAGCCGTCACTGAACAGTTCTACCAAATTAGACACAATTATCCATTTATATTCAGCAGCGAACTTCAGAAACTGACGCTTCAGATCATAAATTCATTCGAGTTGCCTGGCCGGCCTCTCCTTATCACCGGCTCTGACAGCCTTCCAGCCAGAGTTCAATTGACCTGCCAGTGGTGGACATGAAGCCAATGTTAATCACATTTAGCGAAAAATAGAAAAAAGAAGAAAAAAAAAAAACCCTCCTAGATAAATTTACACAGTGATATTAACTGGCAGGCAGCAGGATTGGCGGCGTTTGTGAAAAAAGCAGGATGACAAACGGATTTTACAGAGCAGAGCCTCCTGCTGACTGACGTTAATTTGACAGGTATTCTAACGCCGCTCTCCGCCGCTTGTTAAAAGTGTCACTTTGATGGCGACTGTGGCAAACATGCCACATAATCAAACATAAATCAAATCAAATGAGCAGCCTGAATGAGAGAAAAGACGCACGGCGATGAACCGAGGAAATGAACATTAAAGGAGTTCATCCTAATGAGGCTCCAAGTATTTACATGTGCGTGTTGGAAACCATCTGTGAGGAATTATCACGCCTGTACACAAACTCAATGAACTCAAAAGGTTTGTTTGTTCATCAGATCATATTTATTTGTAAAATAAAGTGTTGATCATTGAAACATTTGACTAGTTTAATTTATGACACAAATATTTTTTATTGACTGAACACAAATATTTATCTACAATGACAATGAGATTTCTAGCCTTACAACAGCTTCATTTTTCTTTTTTTTTTTTGTACATGAACCAAAAATACAAAGTTACAGTAAACATGCCTTTTGATAAAAATATCTTTACAAAAAAATGTACATTTCTATACAACAGTTGTCAGTTACAGATCTCTACATGCCCACGATCCTGGTTTTAAACCCGCAGCGAGTCCAACAAACTGTCAGTATATTCATTTCAGAGTTATCTTCAACTTAAAGAAACTGTTCAGGCTATTTGAAATTAACATGATTCAGTTTATTTACAGGGGGAACTGAAAACAAGTGTCGAGCCAGAAATGTTTTCAAGTGACCCAGATGTAAATTACGACAGTCAAAAGCAATGAGGTTTTTTTTTTTCTTTTTTTGCCAAAATGTTTGACACATCACCAGACGTTCAGTTAATAAACAGGCTACCAGAAAAAAAAAAAAAAAAAAAAAAAAAAAGAAGCAAAAGAAATAATGAACATGTAGAGGAGGAATTCTCTTTAAACATGTTTGTGAATATAAAAATATTGCTAAATATTACACATTATCATTATTCACCATACAGTTATTTTAGGTTGCAGCTCAGTCTTCTTACACTTGATTGGGTCTGTTTTTTTTTTTATTTTTTTAATGACTGACTGATATGGTTGTGAAATTATTCGAGGTATGTTTCCTACCTTGGAAATGCTTTGCTAAAAGGGTTAGATCACCCAAATTACAAAACTAAATGTTATCCCTGCTGGCAGGAGCCTGGATGTAATTATTGTATTAGTGTAAATACCAACTCATTAGCCAGCATTAATAGTGTCCAGGGAATCATTATTTTACCTGGGGCTAAACAGAACGGTCCCAAAATGTCAACAGAGGCATGCGGATTTCCTTCAGTAATTAAAAGGTTGTTTCTGAAAAGAAAGCCTGCTGTTAAATTTGAAACTTTGTGTTCCCAGGATCACTGATGAAGTTACCTTGATTACACTGGTGCTGCTCCGAAACCCACAGGAAAGATTCCTCAAAGCCTGTGCTCATAAAACCACGACTCTTCAGGTTTGTTGTGATTTTTTTTTTTTGTTTTTTTGTTTTGCTGTTGTTGATAATTTAGGTGAAGAGACCACCTGCACAAAATCACATGAATTAGCTTTGTAAACTGAGGCCTTATAGTCATTTCTAGCAGTAAATACACAAATGCCTGCATGGATAAAACATGTCTAAATGTTAGTTTAGGATCAGGATCAGTGAGACCAGGTGTGTCAGTGAAGGTTACACAGCAGAATCAGTGAAGCGGCAAACTACATGACAATGTTAGGACTTGAGAGACAGGACATCAGAACCTTTATTAAAAAACGGGTTCATTTCACGTCTTCAACTCGGGACTCAGCATGAAAACTTATTTCATTTGCACTTTTTAGTTTATACAGCAGTTCAACATTTGCCATTTGTCTTTAAAACATTATATGGGAGATTTATCAAACAAAACATGCCTGGTTAACAGTGCTAGTATTTGCAATCTTGCACTGAAGTTACCGTAGGATATATTTTAGGGATAATGTAAAACTGATGAAGACCAATAGAAACATTTCATTTTTCTCTGCAGTTCTACAAACCTTTGGAGCGCCAGGAGCCCAGCTTAAGAAATGGTAAATTATAGGTCTTTTTTTCCCCCCTGTGCTTTTTGTTATCACGAATTGACAATAATAGAAGCACAATAGAATATGGAATTGTCTTCAATGTTGTAATGATCACAACCCCAAATGAAACCACAGCGCGCATAAAACACAAATATATTTCCTCAACTGGAAATACAAATGTCCAACACCAATATGTTGACAATCAATTTTCTAAACTTGGGTTGAAACATCAAATTCGGCCAGCAATAAGCAAGTTTTTTTTTTTCAATCCTTAACATCTTTCCAGAGTTAAAAACGAACAAAACTAACTGACCCGTCCAACAACCAAGACAATCAACTGAAACATGGAAAAATGCTGCAACATTTTCACTGTGAACAGAAAAAGGTGGACTCTGCAGGCAGTGTGCCACCCTTGGCAACCTTAAAAAGATGGAGCTGGTTGTGTTTTCAGCAGATATGTCTGGTCTCAATGCAAAGACCTTCCTTCAAGGCAGACGAGGGGATAACAAAGAGTCTCCTCTCCGATACACGCACCTGTTCTTTGAAAACTTTCATCAAATAGTGCTGTGAAAGCTTTTTTTCTGCAGTGAAGCTTTTCAAACCGAGGCTGCTGAACTCTCAACTGGCACACCTGGTTCATGCTATAAAAGAATTACTGGCTGAAAACAATGCGATGGTTAAATCTGAGGGATGAAAAAATAAACAGCGACGGGATAATTTGAATAATTAAGAGAGAAACATGCTGACACCTAATCAGTGGCGGCATAATTCAATTTGAAGCTATTTATTTATAATCATCTTAATGATAATTACTCACCTGGAGCCCGACTTCTTTTTGTACTGTAGCAGCTATTGTAGATAAATAGATTAATAAAGCGGTTTCTGCTTGGTTTTGCCTAATCACTGTTCCCTATTCATGAGTGTTTCAGTAAAATCGTCTCAACTCTTGCTTCAATATCATTAATGTTTGCTTATCCTTTAAGTC
Organism: Salarias fasciatus; assembly: GCF_902148845.1. Lineage (NCBI taxonomy): Eukaryota > Metazoa > Chordata > Actinopteri > Blenniiformes > Blenniidae > Salarias > Salarias fasciatus. The sequence goes on along the minus strand of NW_021941397.1, from coordinate 103,802 downwards.
ATCTTACATCATTCTACATATATTCAAAAGTGACGATGTTCCGAATTCAGTTTCTAATCCACGGATAATATATTATAAATAATGCATTTATCATTTTTAAAAATACATTGGCATATGATATCAATGTAATATTTATAGTATTCCAACTTTCAACATCTCTGAGAATCCTTGCCCTTCTCCCTCGCCTACATCACATGAAATCAAGTGCAGTGTGCAGCAGCAGAAAGGCGTTGGCTCCCGAACAGCAGCAGTCCATGTTGGGATGCACAGGCTGAGCAGGGGAGGAGTGCACCGAGACGTTAGGGCACTGCTCCCTGGCAGGAGGCCCGTGCCAGCGCTGGCGCTCTACCACAGGAAGCCCTTTCTGCTTCTGAAACTTGGCAGGAGTGGGAATATACGATGGAACAGCCCCACAGGGCATTTGTGTGATAAATGGATAAAGCTGGGTAAAGTGATGCTCACAGCTATTGGCTTATGTATGAGTCAAAATTCAAACCAAATGGTCACGATGTTTCATTAATTTCCGCGGTCACAGATCCTCCTCAATCTTCATTTGACTTCTGAGGGGAAGAAAACCCAAAAAGTACTCAAACTAGTTTTGTAAAAAATACAGTGCAAGCAAAAAACAAAACAAACAACAGATCAATGATGTGCATAAAAAGGAAATAAAGACAGTAAAATCCCTTTCGTTCCATTTTTTTCTGGGATCAAGTCAGTGTGCGGTACAGTTGGCTTCTTGAAATGTAGCATGAGTTGCACGTGAAGAAAACGCAGTCCGACGCATTTGCCGTAGAGAGCCCGTCACATCTGGTTTGTGCTGCACAGTGGGGCATCTAAATGTGATTTGGCTTCTCTGGAACACAACTTACAGTCCTGAATGGGTGTCTTGATCCCTCAGAGATGCTCTTCTGTGTCTCGAAGGTGATGATGAATTCTAATCCCACTGGCCAGGAGAGTCTGCTTCCCCACCCTGAAGAGAGAAAACTCATGAAAACACATTATAGGACCGTCTCCTGCTCAAACATGGCGGCTGTTTATTATGCTGTAAATCTGATGAGGATTAGTTTTAAAGCTTGTCCAGTCTGAATGGCCTCAGAAATAACTTGGGGAGTGTGGAAATATTTGCTGCAAACTGCAGCTGCCTCTCTAATCCTTCTGGACATGACTTATTGAGGGTCTTCCCACTGTGATTTGCTATCCTTGGTAGGCTTGCAAGCAAAATATTCATATATTCTCCACAACCTCGAGAGGGATTTTCAGGTTTTTAAATGTATGTGCTGTGAGGAGGTTTTGTGAATTGGCCACAGATAGAATTTTAAAAAGCCAGACATATGGAGAGGAAATGGGAAACTCAAGTGTAACATGTGGCTTCTTAAGGGATGGAAAGAACTGGGACACGAGCAGCTGGGGAAAAAAAGGGGGAAAAAAAAATCCCCAAACAAACACTGTGTCAGAGCAGAAGTGCTACTTGTGAACATTACTGCTCGTACATAAATAAACGTTTCAGAAATGTCCGCTTTTATCAAAAAATATCACTGTGTTACAGATTTATGGACTCAATCTCACCAGGACTCAGGAAAGAAGCAGCAGCAGCAGATAAAGTCTCTAAGCTGCTATTGCTTCCATGACATTATCAAGAGTGGCGATGATACGCCAACAGCCAGCTTCACTGAAATCCATAAACATACACGAGTGGAAGGTTTCCTTTAGTGCAGCCCACGGCACATAGACTAACAATGCACAGGTATTTTCAATGTGAATAAGTAAATGAAGAAAAAAAAAAGACTGCAGTTGGAAATCATGATGAAGTGATACAGGTAAAGATGACTTATTTTCACCCAACAACCCTAATTTATTCCTGAATTTGTTAGTGACAGAATAATGTGTAAAGTCATGAATTCAACAGTTGCTGTTATTATATCTTAAAATGATGGATGAGACGATCAATTCTGTCATTCAACCATAAATTAGCGTTTGCTGTGAGACAAAACATGCACGAGAGTCGGGGAGGTTTGTGTAATGTGGTTCAGTGCAGCGGGGCTCATCCTCCCTCACTCTGAGAACCCCGAGGCAAAATGTGAAGGTAATTAAATGATCGCGGCATTTTTAGGATTTATGACTGATGAAATGTGTTATGATCTATACGAATACACAGAGGAAAGAAATAGAAGTAATTATTGGTAATTGTTCCAACAGAAAAGGATCGTGCATCCTAAAAACAAGGAGAGAATGAGAAGCTTTTGATTTTAGAGTTAATACAGTTTCCCTGAAAATGACAAAATGTGAAAAAACAAAACTAAAAGTATTCGAAAATAGCAGTGCTGTGAAGTCTCCAATGATTTTCTTTACTTATCGAGCAGCAGAACAAGACGGAGCTTAAATCAATGTTACATCAACGATCTGCGACTCAAACACCGCCAAGCGCCCCGCCATGAGGAGCGAGCCAGCATCGAGCCAGCTGATGATGTGGGTGCATCATTACCCACACCGCGAGAGGCGAGAGGCGGGAAACTCTTTACCTTAAGGCCTCGCTACTCACACCCCCCGCCACACAATTCAATTAGATGAATGTTGTTTGTGGGCAGTTCTGGCCCATTGCAATGCCATTATTGCTCCCTCTGTTGAATCTAGTATTCGCTGCCCTTCAGTGATGCCGGTCCTCCAAATGTCATGGAGCTTATGACTTGGGAGATGATTAACAAAGTTTAGAGATGCTCGGGACACAGTTCACTGACTCGGCTTTTTAATGAGTGCTGGATGTATGTTGTATAACGAGGACAGACTGTGAGAGCCCCCAGAATCTTTTTTTTTTTTTTGCAGTCTTGTTGAACAGCTTCCCAGCGGTTGTGACGGACACTTGAATTCTAACAGAAATCTCTTACCTGATCTCAGTTGTCAATATCCGATACGTGGTTTTCTATCTGAAAAGGAGAGCGCAGAGAGGAAGTTAACATCATACCCGGCATAGCTCACAGGTTATATTTAATCTTTTCCAAAGGTCACTGCTGATGTACGCCCAACAAGAGCAGCTGTGTCGACCTGCCGAACAGGCTTTATGGTACATTATCACAAATTCTGATCAATGTGACCTTCAGGAAGCGAATAAATCTCTTCTACCATGCCTCTGAAAAATGATTTCTTCCATTAGTGAAGACACAAAGCTTTCATCAAGGATAGTGTGGCCATGCTAATAGAGAATTATTCCAGCATAATAAAGAAAGTATGATCAGAACCATGGCCAAATCACACGGATAAATCCAGATCAAACTGAGGATAATTGCTTTGATGCCATCACTCGCCTATGTTGAGCATAAAAAGAGAGCTACTCTTTTATATAAAAAATAAATAAATAAATAAAACGGTAGCATGTTTTGACCTCTGTATGATATAAAGCACTTAACAGTTTCAACACTCCGAGCGCTCATGATTAAGCTTTTTGAAACATTATTTCATATTAATAGGGTGTCTAAATACATCAGAGCAAAGGAGACAGCAATAGAACTTTAGTTCAGATGAACCACTGACATTCAGCTTATAAATATTAAAAATAAATACACAAATTAAAAAAGTCACTGTAAAACCCACATGCATTACTAGGAATTCTTCATTAGACAGCCGTCTATTTTATTTAGTCATTGCTTTTTATTTCCCCATAATATCACTGGTATGATGAACGTGGGTTGGATAACTGAGATAAACTGGCTGAGAGGCCACACATGTTGATTGTACACTTGTTTTCTGTCCTGTCTGGTTTGATCACGTGTGATTTGATTATGTAGGCTATCAAGTCTGCACAGCGTCCATCACCTCTGAACGCCACTGACCTTAAATCCTTTATTGGTTTGGTTCACTTTACTTTTAAACCTTTATTTGACACAGGTTTGAGGAAGTTGTTGGTAATCTCCACGGCACTGTCCATGGTGCTGAAATCGCCCATGGTGTGGTGGTCTATTTTCCGCAGGTTGTTTAATGATAAATCCATGGCGCTGTCCATGGTGCTGAAATCGCCTATTGGCCGCTGTGGTGGTTGCTTGTTAATGATAAATCCATGGTGCTGCTGTCCATGGTGCTGAAATAGCAATTGTGCTGCAAAACTAATAGTAATCCACATGCTCTTCATTTTGTCCTTTTTCCAATTAACGCTACTAACTGATCAGCTGTGTCATTACAGGCTGTCAGTGCGTACTGTCTAATGATGGATTTACTTTGTTTTACGAAATATCATGTCGTTAAATAAGCAAATGAAGTCTCTTGCCTCATCTATGATTTTATTTCATATTTTGATGGTTCAAAGTGTGAGACTTTTTTTTATTTTGGAAGCTTAAGCTTTTTATACAGTCCCTTTTTGGCGTCTGTCCACACTCTCTAACCACAGCTGGCAATAATATGTAGGTTGACACCCGGCATTTCACACCACAGAAGAGACCCGTAACATTTGTTTAGATATGCTCACTGAGCAAGAATGCAGGTGCGACGTGGACTTTATGAGATATGGATTTCTGAGCTCACGTTAAAAAAAGTCCCTCCCAGTTGTGGTGCAGCTCTGTGATGAGCACAGCTCCACCTTTCTCTGTGAGTGAGGCTCCTCTGCTCTGCTTCAGCTGAACACACACAAGCACACTTTGTCTACTAAAACTCCAGACTTTGAGAGTCTTGTCAGGAAGAAAAAATCATGCCCAGTTCTCCCACTTTAATTCCTCCAAACACTTAATAGGACACTTTCATTCATTCATTCATTCCGAGGATAATCAGCTAAAGCTACATATCATCAGCCTTTTTGAAATTACTTCTCAGTACTCTGTTAAAAAAAGCCCTGAAGTTACTGAAGTAAAGAGTTTAGGTTTAAATTAAAGTGCTGCTAACTGAGCATAAAAAGGAATATTCCCATCTCCAGTTGCCACTTGCTAGTTGTTTCGGTTCATCATTAAAGGTTTTTTTTTTGCCTTGGCATACTCTCATTCTCTATTCTACTATCAAACTGCACTGAAATGTATTTCAATAATGTTGACTAATTGAACATTTTCATAGATTTTGGTCAAGGTTGTCATTAAAGGGTGATGGTAGGACCCAAAGTCAGACCAGTTCAGAAACACTGTTGTAGATGATTTTGTGTTGTTCTGTATTTGTCATTGTGTCTACTTTGTTTCTGCATTTTTATTTGTGTTTTCGTTGCTGAGGCTTTAACAGCATGAAGCCAAGATAAAGATATTTTTAGCAAATCTTCTTATAAGCTAGAAAAGTTGTACTGTGTGGCATTGCTCTCTGACATATCTGATAAAATAAATGTAAAAATGATAGAAGACTCACATCAAGTTAAGTTCATTTTGTTTTGGGACAAACATTTTTCACTTTTTTCCTAAATTAAACCAGAGATAATCATGATCATTTTTAATTTCCTAAACAGAGCAAGTGTTTTAAAAACTCGTTTTAGCTGAATCTTCCTGGCTTTAGCAGGATCCTTTATCTCTGACCTTGAGAGAGGAAACCTCCTCTGCACTGCTCTACATGCGCATACACCACTTTGCGGTTGGATCATGACCAGTCCGTGTCAAGTCTGGTGTTAAACACTATCCTATGTGACTTGAGCCCACTGCTTTAATTATAGCCCCTGTGTGTGCGTGTGCGTTTGTGTGTGTGTGTGTGTGTGTGTGTGTGTGTGTGTGTGTGTGTGTGTGTGGGCCTGAGCAGAGCCGCACTTCCACTGTTTGAGTCGGGGTCAACAGGGAGAAACTGTCAGTCCAGGCGCCCTCACCATTCACTCATGTGAAGCCCTGCTCTCTCAGATCTGCGGCCATGAATAATTCTGGAAAATTAACTTTCAGAAGGCGAAGACAGTCTGCCCACTTGAGATCTCCCAAAGTGTCTCGCTCTCTCCCTCGATGTCAGCCCTGTCAGCCGTTTCTCTTACCAGATGGTGGCTGCTCTCCTCATCGTATTCGTCCTCGCCGCCATCGGTCATCTCTCCCGCCTCCACGTCCAGCGCCCCCTCGCCCGCCTCCTCCCCAGAGTTGTCCGCCGCCTCCGACACCGACTCCTCATGCAAGGAGTCGCAGTTGTCCTCGTACTTTCTTTGAGCCTCTGGCAGGAAAAAAAAGAGGCGCACGTAAAAAGAAGCTCGAGTGTGATCAGTCTGCAGCTTTGTGCGTAAAAATAAAAAAAACAGAATACACGTTGGACACCACAACAAAGAAGCAGGTGACAAGTACACACAGTCTCTGTGCAGCAGTCATTTATGAGATTAATTTTTTTGCAACAGTTTACTTGTAACCAGTACAGCTGCAGAATTTTAGTATTTCAGCAGCTTTCCCACCATTGTATTCAATTAAATGAAACAAGCCTGCAGTGTAACTATGTGCGATTTGCCTACGAGACTCATCCTCAGTTACAGCTCTGTGATATTTTATAATATAAGATACTGTTTTTGGAATAAGTATCATAAAATTTACAAAAGTATTTAGCAGACATGAGAAACTACTTTTAGAAGAATGAGTGAGGGGATTATGAAGTCGAGTTCTCACCAAAAATGAAAAAAAAAAAAAAAAAAAAAAAAAAAAGAGTATAACTGAAGCTTTTATGAAAAACTACACCAAGTAATGGAAGTTTTGTTCTCTGTGAAGGCAACAAAAGTTGATCCCCAACTCTTTTAATGACAACAATAGACTGCACTTGTATTTTAGGTTCATTAAATGATACGCTATTTACAGATTAACTGCAATCTAAGGTTGTTGAGTCAATGAGTTTAACGTGATCTGGAACACTGAGTGAAGTTCAGGCTGCAGTAGTAGTTTTCAGACTGGCAGCTATTCCAGTCTGTACATACAGTGTACTGTACATACACACTGCCGTCACCCACAGGTAGCTGGGATTGACTCCATGCTGTCCTGCAACCTTGAACATTATGAGGTGGGTTAGATGATGAAAGGATGAATGGATTTTACACTCCCCACAGCACTCCACAGCACTGTTTTGAAACGAATCATCAAAAACTGATCTGGATAAAACTCTACAGTTAACAAAAACATTCAGCTCAGGTATAAAACGGTCTTTTTTTGCAGTAAAACAGTGGGATTCATTTGTTTCAATATATAATGTTAATGAGAATTTTGCTCCATAACTGCATTCCTGAGGACTAAAGAGAAATCATCTATCTCGGTTTAATCTTTGGCAGCAGCCTCAGAGAGGATAAATATATTAACTATAATCAATCCAGTTTTCTGCTTCAAAAAGGTCTCGCTCATTTATCATACACTTTTAACTGAAACCGAAGAAAATATAATTCTGACATTTCTCCATTCTTTACCTGAAGTTCTTTAGGCCTGATGGGAGACGGTTTCAGATACCAGGGACCAAACGAGTTAAGTAATAAAGATTTGGGGAAATCTTTAAAATCTCTTTGTTGGAAATAGCCACCAGAAGTGTATCTTATGTTGGTTTCCATTCTCACTCCAGACAAACTCACAGCAGTTCCCCTGAAAAACCACAAGCTGCTGTGATTTATTTGGCATCAAGCTGTCACGGAGGCAAAGACGTTGCAAAATTAAAACGGAACAAGCCGATGTTTGAATAAAAGCATCCCCGTCGGAGGAGAAATGTTTACGATGGTCTTTTTGTCATGAAGTCTGAATGACCTTCACAGGGTGCAGCACACGGAGGCTGTAGTGTGGTGGAGGGCATCTATAAAGACCTCTCACACACACTGAGTCAGCGTGGCGTTGGCATCTGTCCGCTGTTATGACGAAGAGCTCTGCCACGCTTATCTTAGACGGTGTCACGAAGACGTATGGCCAGGGTGTGCTCTTAATTTCCCTCCCTCAGTGGTTGGTGTCCTTCTCCCCGTCGCTGCTGCCTGGGGCGGACGCCCCCCTCTGTTTCTCACCTGATTCGGCTCTCTGCTGCTTCTCAATCTTCTCCAGGCGGCCCAGCAAAGAGTCAATCTTCATCTTGATCTGAGTGAGCTCCCGCTTGATAGTCTGAAGCTGGTCTGTCTTCACTGCTGGAGCACAGAAACACAGAGGAAGACATCCTGAAGTTCGGACTAATTGGTTGTTTCTTAGACGCGCACATCACATGCTCACACTTAATACTAGTAGTTTGGAGTTTTTTTTGGATCTCGTGGCATCAGTCTGATGCAGACTTTCCTCGGGGATGACGATCACAGTTTGGCTGACTGAAACGTTACCCAGCTAAAATTGAGGACCTGCTGCTTTCAATTTGAAGATTAACGCACGGCTTACGCCCACCATGCTGTGCAGGGCTGCTTAAGTTTCACTCACTAGTGCCAGTATCTCAACAAACTGTAGACTTTATATCTTTCTGCAGCATGCTAAGTAAGCAGACTGCTTACAAGCCAGTGACAGGATCTGCTTGGTTGGGCATATATTGTAAGTTTGGTTGCAGTTATTGAACATCAATCATTCCTCGCTGTTGTGACTCGACATTAAAAGCATTCAACTGGCAGCTTTTTATCAGACACAGGAAATGGGACACATTATTTATCTGTGCTGCTACCAGATAAACCAAAGTAGCTCAGGAAGGATTAAGCAGAAATCTGAAACATTCAGTTTGGAATACATTTGCTGAAAGAAACCTGGATTTAGGATTACAGCTGATAACGTTTCTTTTTTTTTTAACTTAAAAAAACAGCACTGACTTTTTTTTTTGTGATTATCACTTTCTTTATGATTTTAGGAATTATTTAGGAGGAAGGAGTGTTAGACAACTACAAAATCTTATTATATGAGACTTACATATGAATAATATACGAAACACAAAGATGGATCTCAACATGTTTCTTTGCAAATCAATTGATCGCATATTGTAGAAGATCACCCAAACATATACAAATGTCAAACCAAATCACACATCTTTTTATGAAAAAGTACAGAAATATATTCATCCAACTGCTCAGTCTGCCAAAGTAGGAAAATACAATTTACATGAAAGACGAAAGCTGAAAAAAAATCAACAAGCAACATAACTTTTATCAAAGTTTCAGAGCTTTTTTCACATCTGATGCATTTTTATGCACTTGCCTGATCATTACCTCACTAACATGAAAAACAAGGGGGCACAATTTCCCCACCCACAGCGTCTGTTTACTGCCTCATGAATAATTGCTCTCCCGTTTCTGTTTCGCTTTGGGCGTTCGGCTTTCACTCCACAACGCATATCTGACATTTGGGTAAATGTAGTGGAACCCGACCACGTCAAAGTTTCAGCCCTAACCTTGATATGCAAATAATGGCGGCTGTAACTCCCCGAAAATCATACAAATATTTATCAGAAGGACGTCACCGCTGATTGGTGGTCCATCTCACAGCTGCTGAAACGAGGGTGTACCGACTCTTTAACAGCTTGAACTGAGCAGATTAAAGAATTTAGACCACAAAGTAATGAGATAATCTTATTCCTTAACCCTCGGCAGCTGAAATGTGTCATATTTTGAGAGTAAGTGGCGGTGGCGAGGGGAGGGGGAGAGAGACACCAGAAGTGAAGAAGAAAACATAAAATTCTCTTTGACACCTATCAGATTCTGTCAGGGCTGGAAAGAGGATGGATGAGCACGCAGTAAACAAACCCACCAGTTCTTGTAAATCTTCAGCTGGAAAATCAGAGGCATGCGACAGGCACAAAATCAAAACATTACTTGTCTGGTATCATGTCTGCGTGTGGCTCTTTAACTTGCTTCCCTTTGATGTATATTTACACCCACACCACATCACAATGCTGAGCCCCTCCAATGGCTTTTGAGCCGGATTGTATGATCAAAACTAATGAATAAAAGATCAGTATTTAAGGAAGATAGCACTGTGTGATTAATAAAAAAACATCTTTTGACGTATTACCTTGCAGGAGACAAGATTCCCCAAAAGGACATTTTAATCTTTCATATGAATTCACAGTGAAAAACAGCACAGCAGCTGCCCCAGGAGGATCTCACACACATTGTATGATATTTGTCAATGTATGACTCCTTTAAAACTCAGCAGGATGATTAATGTGTCCATGGAAATGTGAGGAAAAGGCTGAATATAATGCCATTCTGAAGGCAATACATAGATAATGTGTGAAAGAAAAAAAACCCCCAACCTACTCTTATGTTGTTTTATAACACAGTCATCAAGCGTATTTCTACAGAGAAGCTGAAAATCCACCTTTTCTGGAAGAGGAAAGAAGGTGGGGGTGGGGGGTGAGAATATACAATCATATCTGGATGGGAGACACGCTGAAGAGTCTATCTCTTTCTCAGCATCACTTGCTTCCATTTGGACAAACCAACCTCCATAAATACACACACATAGACACACACACACACGTCCTTATGCCAACATTATCCGAGCTCGCTCTGGGCAGCTTACTAGTCGTCCTTTGATGATAAGAAAGTGTGGAACAGTTTCTAATTTATCGAGGGCCTCCAGGCCTTTTTCCTTTTGTGTTATCAGCCGCATAAGCTGCAGAGAGAAAACACACACGCCCTAATCCAGCATCACTTCATCAACACGGCATCTTTAGATAGCTCCGGTGAAAGGAAAAGAGTGGGGGGGGGGAAAAAAACACCCGCCATTGTTATTTAATAAGCATTAGGACAGATTTTGGGAATGAGTAATGGATCTAATTTTAGGACCGCATTATGAGCCCGAGATATTTCATCTTGGGGATAGTTAGGAAGTCTTCAATCACAGGTTTATAAAGATTAAACCAGACAAAGAGTTTTAAGGGCTGGTGGAGCTGATGTCGGTCAGACTCAAGCAGCTGCTGAAAAGTCACCGGTTTAGACCCATAAATATCACAGGGATTAAAGAAAACATACATTAGATATTTATATTTTTAAATATGTATATAATTTCTTCCCTTGTGCTTCTCTTTCTTCCTGTATCATATATAGAAACACAGTTAAACATGGTGTGATTTCACGCTGTATCACACTGTATAATAAAAAGGATTGAGGGTGGCCCGCTGAAGCAACTTCCTGTAAACACTCGGGCAGGTCTTTATAGAAAGGCACACAACCGCAACCTCAACGGCAAATCATTGCAACTTGCACCATCGATTTGACTGGATTTTACACTAAATGCACATCTCACTGCGACTGGAGTAAAAAGCCAGGTTCGACACGCTCAAGGTGCTGATTTAACCAAGTGGCCCGGGAGGGATGAACACTTACAGGCCTGGTTTACTAAGATCCTGCAGAACACCTGCTGAGTTTCACACAAACACATGTTGGAGGAGAAAGTTATGAAATATCAGGAAGTAAATCAGAATTTTACGAAAAAAAAATTAATCAGATGATAAGACACAAAGTCAAAATTTGAAGGATAACATACATCTTACAGTAAAGTCAAAATCACTGCTGCAAGTTGTAGGTTAAATTGAATTGTTTTCAAAAACAGTAAAAATGTACAAAATCACAAACAACACAAATGCTTTCATCAGAACAAATGCATTCTATATTCTCAAGCATAAACTCCTACTTGTATTTTTCATTATCTGAAACACACCTGATGCTCCGTAAGGCAAACACACTGAATCAGCTTGTTTTATGTGCAATTTCATGTTTACAAAAATTTTTATATGTGCAAGTCTTTAGTGGATCGGGCCCATGATTTTTCTTCTATTGCATATTTCATACTTAATTTGTCTTTGCATCACATGAAGTAAAAAAAAAAAAAAGGGGAGGGTTAACAAAATCAATATCAGGTTTGTATTTCATCTAAAAACAATTACAAAAGAAGGTCATGCAGGAGTTGTAATTTTCAGCTATATAACTATATTCAATAAAATTGCCTCATGAGTTTACACTCTAACATCAACCTAAACATAAATTGTTGACTCAGATTGTCATATTCACAGTGGTATGGAGTTAAACCCTCACTCAGCCTTGACATAAATATTCACCTTTAGAGAACAGAAAGCTTCCCGACTGTCTGCACTCATCATACTGAGATCTCAGAATGATTATTGTATTAGTTTCTTACTGTGTGTACACAGAGCGGAACAGAAGTAAAGACGAATGGTCCTTGAAATGTCAGCAAACGCTTCGATTTTTACATCAGACCTTCTTAAATTTGAGTCTACAATTTCAAGAATCCAGCAAAAAAGTGTTTTCTGCTTTAAAGTTTCATTCACGGCTGTGTGAGAAATAAAAACAAACCTTAGAAAGAAATGTTAAAATGAAGCTCTATTCAGGATCTGCTAAATATTCAAAGAGTTTGTCAATAAAAAGCTGCTCCATAAAAACTAAACTTTTTATCTGACATTCACAGTCTCTCTCTGATGGACTTAGTTAAATCTCACGAGCCGGCGGCGGCGTGGAAAGGCTCAAAATGAAAAACACATATGTGTCCATCCTCCCGATCCATGAATCCTCCGGCTGTTTGTCTTTGCCCCTCTTTGAATTATTCCGCTTCAAACTGCCCCACACTCGCCCACCCTGTTGTTTAGACAAGCTAACCTTATTTTGCCATCCAATCTTCGGAGGCCAAAGTCAATACAAACAGTGATTTTTCACAGTCCTGGCAGGGGAGAATTAGTCTCCCAAACATATAGTCGCACTGCTTAGACAGAGAAGGGAATTCATAGTCTGTCCAAAAAGAGGATGGAAGATAGGGGATTTTCCCCCCCGTTTTCTCTGTAACACCAACTGCAGCTGGGTCCTCCTGACAGACCGTACCAAGCTGCTTGTGCTGATAACACTGGCCTAGACAGGCAACAATGAAACAAACACTGTAACCAATTACACAGGCTGCGGATGGAGACGAGCGTTTAGAAAAACACAGCTGACCACAGCTCCACAGAGATGCCCCCAATCTCACGTTAATTACATTTAGGACGTTATAATGCATCACCAGCTAATCAGAGGGGCCGGACCAGATCCAGATGGAAGCCGGGTGACGGGAATAGCACCCGTTTGCTGAATTCTCGGAAAGCTGGGATTATATTTGCGTTTGTGATTTGGTGTTTTTGCTCTACGTTGCAGTGTGGCTGCTGGCCGGGTTGATTTAAAGAAGCTTTTTATAGTGTTGAATGCCTGTTTTTTTTTTCCTTGCCGGAGCCATGGCTTCAAGATTTGTGTGATGCTCTCAGTTTTTCAAAAGGACCAAATGCCATTAGCGTAATTAGTCTACGCTTTTTGAAGCCTCAAAATCAAATAAAGCGAAAAAAAAAAAAAAAAAAAATTAAAATAGGAGGAAGCCTTGATGGTAAAACATCTGACAACTTCTTATACTCACGTTTGACCCCGGAGGATGAGGATGTGGGAGGTCTGGAGGATGAAGAGGAGGAGGAAGAGGATGTTTTGATGGGGAAGGAGGTCTTTCCACGGCGGGAGGAGGGAGCCAGCACCCTTGAGCGTTTGAGGGGGATCACAGCTCTGGGAGGGGGGGCCACTCTGCCATGGTAGTCAAAAAGCCTTGAGAAGCAGAAAAAAAAGCTATAAAATTACACTTCACTTCTTGCTCTCCTTCTATAAGTCACTGTCTTTTATAAGAGGACTATAGCATTCAGAAAATGCCCATCTACTCGAGCGCAAGGTTTTTTTTCCCCTTCATTTCATCGCTTCTTTCTGAAGCCTCCTCTCTGTTCCCAGTATTGCATTTCAAGATAGATTTGGTATGGATTTCTTCAAAAAAAAACAACAACAAAACAAAAGAAAAAAAGCTGATGATACAGTTGAACATTACAAATATCCCTCCTTCTGTGAAACTTTCCAGAACAAAACTTTCATGGAAAATAATCCCTTCACACTTCTCTTGAAATCGGATGGGATGAAAAGCAGCGGGTGCTAAATGTCAAATGAAGGTGTCAGGTTCCACTGTTGTCCGTGACACTCGGCTTGTCACGGCTCTCACCGAGCCTGACATTTAGAAAATAGAAAATGTCCCAGCAGATAAGCACTCTGATCAGCGGCGGTAAATGAGAGAGGAAACAAGTGTTCCTTCATCGGCATGTTGGAGCTACATGCTTCATCCCATCACCCGTTTTGACAAGACGACGGGTTTAAGGCACCTCGGTGGAAATTAAATCTGACAAGTGACACTTTTAATGAGGACAAGTCAATCAAAGTCTTTTTTCTTGACCGTTAGATAATCCTCTCTGGATGTATATAGCCAATTTATAGCTGAGCGATTATCTACTGTGGCTGCAGGAGGAACCGCGCCATGAATTTAAAGACAATGGAGGATGGTGCTTATCCTTTAAACTTTTTAAGCTGCAACACCTGCAAAGGTAGACAGGAAAGTTTGAGATTTAGCTTATTTTTTTGTCAGAAAATCTGACAAGTCTGTTATTATTTTACTTCCTGTTGCAATTGCAATGTGAAGTCTTCAGAAAGAACTGAGGAGTTCAGGGTCTCTGGGCATATTCACATTCACAGCTAAGGGCAAATTAGGAGAAAAAAATGAAAGATCATCCACATACAAACATGCAAACTCCACAGAAAAGCCTCCACTCAAGAACCGGAGGTAGAAAAAAAATGCTAATTTCTGAGTTGTACTATGACAACATGCTTCATGTTTAAATCATCTATTTCATATAAACACATCTGAGCGATACATACCTGCTGTAGAAGTCGTCCCTGTAGTATTCATAATCAAATTCATAACCACTGAAAAAGAGACAGAGAGGGAGGAAGAGGAGAGGCACAGAGAGCGAGAGCGAGATAAAGAGGGGATAGATCGTATTAAGACAAACCATTTCAGATCTGTCAAGAGTAAGCAGATCACACTGGAGCTGTTTTGACTTGAACGGACACGCTCTAGTTTACGCCTAAAGCTCATCGCAGGTTAGGCAGAAAGCCCGAGACGCGCGAGCATGCAAAGACTGCCGATCAACAAAGATCAAGAAGAAACTTTTAGAGGGCAAATACAGTCAGAGAAAGGAGGGGAAAAAAATACGGTGAGACCCCAGAGAGGAAAATCAATGCTACACGCTCAGGATGGAAAGTAAATTACAATTCAGTGAGGGAAGTAAAAGAAAGAGAAGAGGCGGAAAGAAGAAGATGTTTTGGAATGTTGCTATTCTCATGGGAATTTTAATTAGGATTAATGTATTATTATTTCACTTTAGAATAATTTAGTGTTGGTTTTTGCCTCTCAAGTTCCTCTTCCATAATTACCATATTACACTGTGGCTGTTTTCAGCTGCTGCTATAAATGCAAAGGAGGGTGCATAATGACTCACAAGCTAATGAATTAGTGAAATAAGATGTATAATCAAACAAACAATTCAGAAAGGGGCAAATTGGTTGGAATGTAAACTTTGCCAAGAGGTGAACCATCAAAGTACACAGAAAAGTGTCCCCATGAATAGTAAAGACCTGTCTAGACCTTTGTCACGATAGACTGGAGCAAACAAGCACTGCTTTGATATATGCGATCGGGAGATGTGTACGGGGCAAGAAATCAGGGTCGTGCTTAATGAAGCTTATACAACAGCATCTCCACTGAGCTCCACAGGACGGAGCCGAATACACTCCAGTAAGAGCAGGCAAATGCAGAAAAACAATAAATACTCCATTAGAAATGCCAGCCCAAACAATCATTAAAAAAAAAAAATAAAATAAACTCAGAAACATCCAAATCCTCACATTTGAAATGTTGCTGCAGATTTACATCAGGCGGAGCAGCGAGATGTGAAACGTGGTTAATATTTATGACAGGAGCGGCGTCTCTGCATGTGTCTGGATGTTGAATCGAGGATGAAACCTACCTGTATACGGCGGTGAGCGGCCTCTTGGAGCCGGCTTTGGGCCTGTACGGCTTGGGCTCACCTGCCATGTTTATGTCTGTAAACACACACACACACACACACACACACACACACACACACACACACACACACACACACACACACACACACACACACACACACACACACACACACACACACACAGAAATACATAAGTTTTGTGGAGGAGTGGAAGCTACAAAAACCCACATTACCCCAATTAGGAGGTATTTATTCAAATACTTTGTTGAACTTACAATTATAGTAATACTTTTTTTTCAACACTTACAAAAGGTGAATATATTTTCCTCGACATAAAATCAAGTTGCCACTGAGTACACCTTCACTTCTCAAAAAAAATTAAAAATTTCGGTTTGCATTTTGTATGAATTCAATACAATTAAACTTCTGTAACTTTATTCTATCCCAGCAAGTAGTTGTATTTCAGTTCAAAATGTCATTATTGCAGTATGACAGCTTTCTGGTAAAAAAAGGAAATGGTTCACAGAAATAACTTGTTGATCTTATTTAGCAGATTACAAAACACAAATGACAACTTAAATATTTTTTGCATATTTCCATTTAATTACAATGATCTACACTAATGTGAGATAGCATTTTTATCAAACTTGTAAACTCGACATGGAAATGTGCAAACATTTGTACAAAGACCACATTTGCTAGGATGTGTCACACTTCATGATTGTTGTATTGGAACAAAGCAGAACCTCGTCACATAAAAACACAAAAGTTATGAAGTCAACAAAATATTAATTCAAGTTGTTTTGGCTGTTCTCTATTATTTTACACTGTAAAACTGAACTTTTTATGCAACATTTGGGAGACGACCGCCGCACAAAGCCGCAGTACTGTGGGACACGTTCACTAAAGTCGAGCTGAGGTCTGAGAGCCAATTTTCTAGAGGCAAGACAGGAGACTGGAGAGATTGCAAAAATGAATTTGTTGTTGTAAGGCAGAAGTAAATCCTTGAAAACAAAGCAATAAAAACAAGGAAAACAACCTCTAAAAGTGAATGTACGCATGCTAAGCTCTGATTGACAGTGGTTTATTTACACTGTTACACAAAAAGGCAATAACCAGGAGTGCAGTTTTGTGACCTGACAGTCATTGATAAAGAACTCCTCGTGTGGTTATCTGTGCATTGCCAAGGGTGTTGCAAGGTCTTTTGGTGCATCGTCTGAGTGGCTTCTGGGAGACAAGCCAGTTTGGTCAAAATCAGCCCCGAACATTAAAACAGTAAAAAGGCGCGCGTACGGTCCGCCAACTTTATGCATGAAGATACCAACTTGTATTACTGACATCAGTTAGAATATGCCATAAAATTTCACCTTCTGCTGCGCTTTTCACTTTCTGATCCTTATCTGAGGTCAGAGAGTAGCACAAATGCTATTCCCATAAAAATGAATAAAAAAGGCAAAGGGAGGCAGCAAGAAGGCAAAAATAAACTATGTAAAGTAACATAATCTGCTTTTTCATTGTTTTTTTTTTTTGATATGATAACCTTTTGTTTTATACTTATAAAGAGTAAGGCTCCAGAAAATCTTCTTCATATCTGGAAGGAAACAGGCATAAGATCCCAAAACAAAAAGCAAATCAGCAAAAGCGCCCTTGAGGAAATAAACAACCTCCTCTCTGTTTCGAAGTCACTCTGAGAAATGCTTTGGAGATATGCAGATCGCTTTTGAGGTACTACTGTTTCGTCCCTTGCAGCTACACACCTTGCTTAAATATTTAATGTGTCTGCTTGGCCCCGCTCCTATAACCTCCTCCTCACCACTGATACCAAATGAGAGGTATCCTCGGGAGTAGAACTGCACTGAGGTGAAAATAAGCTTTTGGCAAAGTTCAGCCTCCTCCTCCCAGTGGATGTTCTCACGAGAAACGGGACTAAATCCCGGTACATTGCCTACTCAGACATGCTAAAACACACTTTTTCATGCCGACCAGCATGACCACATGAGTGCGTGTGTGCCAGCTTTATGGGGTATATTTGCACTGACCACGATGCTGACTTGGAAGGTAATTACCGTCACTGCTCATTAACCTGGAGGTTTACTTACGGAGGTATCAGGACCGAGCCTTTAATTAGTTCACAGCAGTCCAACTGCGCATAATTGGCATCAGAGACCTCGAGACATCAAGAAATCTCAGACGATCCTTTTCTTTCTTTCATATCCAGTGCAAGTTTCATGCAGTGCAGCCAGTCCTTGCTGTTCTGTGCAGGCATTCAAGCTGAATCTGACAGGTATTGCCTTGACTCGGCAGCCTCAGCAACCTTTGACCCGAGCCGTCAGGATATGCCTGCAACAGGTCTACTGGAAAAACCATGTATGTTTCACAGGGGTGAATCTAGCCAGGCGAAGGTGAGGTGATGAGCTGATTAATCGGCCATCAAACAGCAGAAAGACACTATAAACAGTGTGATTATACAAGATTGATGGACTAACGGATAGATGGATTTCCCATTCATCCCTCAGTCCATCAATCTTGCACACCCACTTGACAAACTCGTCAATATTTCAGCTGACTTTGGATGAAAATCAGGGCACAGACACTTCATCGGGGCCAAAACAAAGTTCCAGACAACCCACCCACATGTAAACAGCTACTGAGAATTTAGAGCCATTTATTATCCGAAAAAAACAAGTGTTGTAATTTTGGGAGAAAGTGGGAGTTGCTAGATTTTAATGTATTTCAGATTTCTGAGATGCAGCAGTACTAAACACGACACCATTGAGTCACTGCTGTTAGGTGTCAAATGACGCAGTTACCAACGTCTCCAAATTTGTCATTCACTAAAGCTTTAATTAGCAATATCCTATCAGAATGTTAACAGTATTTATGGCTCTCAAGTAGAAGGGAACTGAATCATAAACACATTCCTTGTTGACAAACTTTGCTCTGTAAAAATGTATTACAGTTAACGTTATTGGACAAAACAATAGTATAACAGCAGCCCTCTGACAAACTGTTCTGCACTAAATGAATGCTTTCACAGTGTCCTCACTGCTGCTTGTGTGAAGTGGATCTGAGAGGCACCGACTGTGATCCATGCTGTTAAGCAGAAACTCTGATGCCATTTATAGCAGAACACTTTGTATCAGCACAGAACTAAGAGCTCCTTTGGGTATAATGGAGATGCTTGCTGGGTCAGGAGCAGAAACCATGGGCTTCAAAAAATAAAAAAATAATAATAAAAAATCCTGCTTTACTCTGTTTAGTTGGTCAGTCTGCGTATGTCAAAGGCCTCGGTATGCTCCCCCGTCGCAGCGACGTCGTTCATACGCCGGCAACCCTACGCCGCCACTGAACATATCTTGCTTCTGCGTCAAGGGAACGCCCTCCTCTGCAATTTCACCGTCAAGCCGCTAGGCGAGCGTGGCGGTGTCTTTGTTTCGCAATCGGCAGTCACAACAACAATGTGGCTTCCGTAGCTCCGGCTTTACCTAGACATAGATATCTAGACATAGATATCTAGATACGCGTGAACTTACCGAACATATATCTGCATATATGCCAAAAAGAAGTTTCTTTTCCACAGACTGTTGTGTTTTGGTTTGTTTACCTTACTGACGGTTTCGACAGCTGTCAGCCATCTTCTTCACATTATGGATTGGGATGGAGCGAGAGTCATCGGGACAGAAGAGAATAAACACCGACGCTGGATAAAAGAGGCTACTGAAATTCGGAAACGTGCCCGCGGGACAGTTAACCGGGATGGGGCCTTTTTGCTTTCACACACCTGGGATGCTGTACTCAAGAAGTCGGACTGCAGATGGCGCTGTTCTCCCGCTTCCACTAGTGGGAGAATAGCTCCAAAACCTGTATAAAATCAGCTGACAAGATACGTCACAACAACATCACAATAATCTGCATATATGACCTATTTGGCGACACTGGGCTGTCGTGTAGGAGGGGCATGAGCGGACCATGATGAAATATTGGTGAAACTAATGAGTTTTTGGACGATTAAAGCCGTTTTAGGAGCGGCTATACACATAGCCCCGTCTGCTAACAGTATAGGGATCTGCGCCGCTCAATTTTGGATCTAAATTTCTCCCGAAGCACTGTTCGAATCAGAAAAGCATTTGGGGTGAGTTCTACTTCAGTTTATAAACAACGCAAAAGTGGACCAATCACAGCCCTCAACGTTCACGTCACCGCGCGTCCCCTTGACGCGAAGTCACGATTTTTGGGAGGTGCGGGTCAAGCCCTAGCGTAGCCTGACGTAGGGCTACGCTAGGGCGACGTCGTAGGAACGATGTCGCGGCAACGGGGAAGCATACTGAGGCCTCTACAGTGACAGTGGAGCTCTCCATGGTGCTGAACCTGAAGTTAAAAGACATTTTTTCACCTCTGATGGAGTCAAATAATTGAGTAAAATATACAAAAAATGAGTTAGGCTGTTGGAGGATATGTTGATGCTTCAACAGAATGTCTTCCCGCGCGCATGAGACGTTTAAAATAATAATAATAAAAAAAGTCACTTGCAGTAAAGTGCAACTTCAGAATTTCATAATTTTTCACTCTGTTCATCAGTCAGTAGCTGTGCTGTGGTGTAGGAGTTAGCGTCTCTACCTGACCGTGAGAGTATAGTTTGTCTTGTTTGTCGAGTTTGCACGTCTTCCCTGTGTTTGTGTCAGATTTACTAGACTACTTTGACTTCATTACAATCTAAAAACATGCATTTGAGAATAATTGGTGACAGTATGTATAAGTTGAATGAAGTGGTAACACTTGTTTTACAAGCTAACAATTTCTTGCTAGATTCCTTTAATTTGCCATTTTTAGTTTGGAAAAAAAAATGCACCAATTACCACCAAGTACTTGGCTCTGTTTCAGCAGTGAATGATGTAAAAAAAAGAAAAAAGGGCTCCGACCTGTCAGCTCTGTGAATGCACACATGATGCAATTTGAATTGTTACTGCATTGTAATTATTTATGGTGTTGGAGCTCGACTCCAATATTCCATCTGTCAGCGTCTCAGTCCATGGAAAGAAGCACAAACTGACTGTGAATAAATATTTAAGGCAGCATTGTTATTGGCTGAGGAATCATGGGAGAAACAAGGTTCTGGAGGTAGTCTGCAGTGGAAAGACAGAGGCACAGAGCATAAGTAATCACTGACGACAGACCTGTGTTGCTCTGTCAAGAAAACAAGGATCCGTGACTCCCTGAAGGCCCCGCCTGTGTGTTTTATTGGTCTTATTTGTTGCCTTACATCTCAGTCTCTTCCAGACTACTTTTGCTCATGCCTCCTGTTCTGCCGTTGGCCTCAGCCTATCCCTCAATGTCTCTTTCTCTGTCTCCGTCCCCCCTCACTTTCCCTTCCCTGCACACGCACTCGCACAAGACGACATCTATCCCGTCTCGCCATCCATCACTCTCTCTCTCGCATCCCATATTTCTTCTTGTGTCTCCACACACTGAGGAAGCTCATTATGAGACATTTCAGTGCCGAGCATCACCTGTGGGGCCTTTTCTATTTGACACCTGTGCAGCCGACAAAAGCTCTGCAAGTCCTACTCCTTCCCTCCTTTCATTAGCAGAGGGATGAATAACCATAGCGTGATGTAAGTTTCATTCAAAAGAGGCTTTGAATAAATCAAGGCTGTAAACCCAGCCATATGGCAACATATTGCAGGGAATCTCTGAGAATGAGCAGGCACTTGTGTGAAAGATGACAGAAACGGGACAACATGCGGGTAAAGTGAATCATGTGAGAAAGCAGGAGAAGGGAAGGCATTCTGAAATTCCTGGAAGGAATGTGAATAAACTACAAAACCCCCCGGTACTGCTGAAGCCAAAACAAATTAGACTGTCATCTGTGTCTCTCCCGCTTTCTGTTTCTTTCCCAACCAGACAGCTTACCCTGGACTCTTCCTGCTCAAACAAAGAAAGGACAAGAGCAGCTAATAGCCCGAGGCTTTAGAGGAGTGGACAGGAAAAGGTAGCAGGGGTCAATATGGCTCAGGATGAGGTAGAGACGGAGAGTCTAAGAGAAACTTTTCCTATTTGTGTGGTCAGAGTACTGGAAGACTGGCAGACTCTAGAAAACATACTCTTATTATCCATAACTTTGCACTACTAACATAAAAACTGATTCACTCTACATTTGATAAATCACTTTGCTCAGACTTCTTTATACAGCAATAATGAGTATTGTCTGAACATATGGCAAGCCTAAATTAATAAAGAAATCTTAATTAAGATGAACCATGAATATATTTGTGTCACTCATTGAAATGCAGACTTGGTAAATCTGGAGAGAGAAAATAAAAAAATTAGTGCCACTCATTTGACCTGAACCCACTTACACTGACTCATGCCCTCATTCTGAATTACACCCATTTCACAGCCAAACACACACCAAAAGTAGTAATTTGCATGTCAAACTACCTTGTGTTTATGCAGAAGTTTCCTTTCAGTGGGAGCAGAAAACCCAGCAGCCAAAACACAGCTGATTTAGTTGGTTTCTGTTCCTGCAAATTACCTGTTTGGACATCTGCTGCCGTGCGGTACAGAGGCTGTAATTGGGGAAACGACTAATGATGAGTCAGGCTTTATATGTGTGGGCTCTCATACAGAGACTGGAAATGAAGAGGCACAGATTCAGCTTAGCTTGAAGAAATGCAAGTATGCCTCTCTTCTTTTCGTATTTCTAGTTTGCCTCTGAGCGGTACCTCGATAAACAAGACAGTATTGAATTCATAGCAGCTGGTCTTTTTACCTGAAGGAAAATTTTCAGGTACTACTGATCTGCAATACAGTTCCAAAGTGGGCATATACACTGTAGTTAGGTATTCTCTGCATGGAACTCCTTCGAGACCTTATATAAAAAAAAAAAAAGGGAAAAAGACAGGTACAAAAAGAATCACGGTTTTATTAAAAGTTTACAAAATAAAACAAAAAAAAATCAATACTGTGTCTAAACACAAAGGGAAAATAACTGCATCTTTCATGGTATGTTTAGGTAAAAGCATCCTGGGCTGGGCTTAAGTTTGCCTGTGTGTACTGCAAAGAGGAGATTATAGCCATGCTGTGGCATGTCATGCTTTATGTTTAGCTAAATGGACACAGCAGTCTCATAATGACAATGATTACACGCCTATTTAACATCTTAGTCATGTTAGCAAGCTATCATTTGCTAATTAGCACCAAAATCAAAATGCAGCTGAGGGTAATGCAAATGCTGAAGACCTCACTGAGAGGTTTTGTGAATAACAATGTGGCTGACAAAAAGGGGGCGTTGTGTTTTTGAGTATAATTATGATATTTTTCTTGACATAGGCAGACAATGACATTTTAACATATCGCTCTTTCTCAATTTATATTTCCTCCATAAAATAATTGGTCATGTGTTTTAAAGTGCAACAATTTAAACAAAGAATTTCACATCTGAATTAATGATTATTGATATTATGCTGCTACCGCTAAAAAAATCTGTTTTAATGAGACTTAAGGTATAATTTAAATTAAAGCATATTTAGGTAGATATTTTTCCTGTTTTCTGAGTGGACTTTCATTACATATTTCATTGTTAATCTTCAGAAACCATCTCTTTTTTCTGCATGCTGAATAACATCAAAGGAGGTTTCATCACTGCGTTTGTTGGTGTACAAATATATAATATCAAAAAAAACATGACTTCAATTATGTCATGGTGAATTATAGTTCAAGAAGCCATTTTTATTTCTTTCTGTGCACCTGTGGGTTTGTCCCATTGTGTTTGTCGTATGATACACCAGCATACCACATGCAATGAAAAGCTGGATAAATAGTACAGATCATCCCAGGTGGATTACTCTGTGCCGCCTCTAATCTAATCCACCTTAATGCACTGCTGATTTAATTTCATTCAATTGGTTTCACAACATTTCCTCTCAACACCGCAAACATCAACCCGATAGTGAAGTAAAAATAAAATTCTTATGCAAGTCATTTGGATACAAACATCCTCAGGGAGCCACAAATCTGCAAAAAATCTCAATACAACCTTCCTTGATATGAATCTCTCCATATAGGTTTGGTGCAGCCAGTATCTTCTTTAAGTTCCCCATCTCAAGACATTGAACAAAACATATTCACAGCTCCTTAATCCCCTATCTTGCAGGGCTACACTAACATCCAGTTACTGATGCTGCAAAAGCTGCAGTGCAGTCTTTAGATTAAATGGGTTCAGTCTGCAGCTACAACATTGTGTTTAGATCCCAGCTGTGAAGGAGAAGCATTTTGACTTTTCAACAGCACCGAGCTGCCGCCTGGCTTCTTTTCCATAGCAACCGAGCCAAGGCTCATGGGTAGCATTTAGAGCTGTTTGCCATGGCAAGCTAATAGATTAAATGAGTTCCCCGAAACAGATTTGAAACAGTTATGTGAAGCGAAGCTGATGACCAAACAATGGACCTACAGCACTGCTGCATTACCCAGAATCCCAGAGAGAACGGTTCACTCTGGCCTGTCGCTACCACTGTGTCCAGACAATCGATGTGATGCTAAATTTATGAAGCTGTCTCTGACCTGACGCCCTGCTGCCACCGAGGTACAAAACATCCATTCTCCCCCTAATTACCCAGAAAGCCATGGGTGTTGCCTTCGGAGTCACATTGCAGGTGCGCAGCCCGCAGGTGATCGACTACAATAAGCTCTTTTTCTGATGTATCAGCTCAGATCTTCAAAAAATAAGAAATGGGCACTTTTCTCCTTCGAAAACAGAGAAAAAAGCTCTAGACAGACAAGAGCTGATGGTTCCACATCGCATTTGTCGCATTTTTTCCCCCTCTTGTGTGCTCTTTCATTTCATTCGCCTCCTCTTGCAAACGACAACTGCCTATTTGATGAGATAAACAATAAACCCAGGACCAGAGAGAGAGAGAGAGAGAGAGAGAGAGAGAGAGAGAGACAGAAACGACGAGCGCGCAGGACGCAGAGGGAGCTGCCCATCATCGCATCACGGAGGGAGAAACTCTGTCGCCTATCTTCCTGATGACTTAATTAATTGAACAAAGTAACTAATCATGCAAATTGTTCCTCAGCAGGAGAGACACAAAGCAAAGACAAAGAAGAGCGTGAAGGAGCCCAATCAAGCAGGTGATGGACGTGCGGAAGGGACAGGTACGGAAGTGGGAAATTTATCACACTGCTTGATGTGAAGTCCTTGCTGAATTGTGAGTCTGAGCTAATCTGTAAGGAAGACAGGAGGTGTGAGATGGAGAAACTGCAGAATCTAATAGTTAATACCCTACGTTATGACCTGCTGGCGAGGCGCCGGCTGCCATGGGCATCGTAAAACTACAGACACTTCTTTCGTCTCTGCTAGACTGAAAATGTCCAAGGACTAATGAAGGCCGGGCAGGAACAGCCTGATTCTCATATTCCTCACAAACTCTCAGGAAGCTCTTCAAGCTGGGTGCAATATGCCAACAAAAAACAGAGGAGGGTTGTTTCTTTTCCATCATGCAATACTTTCTTTACAAGAAGTCTTGACATAAAAACAGTCAATATCAACATCACTTT
Source organism: Salarias fasciatus (assembly GCF_902148845.1). Lineage (NCBI taxonomy): Eukaryota > Metazoa > Chordata > Actinopteri > Blenniiformes > Blenniidae > Salarias > Salarias fasciatus. Next base: position 78,542 of record NW_021941397.1, on the reverse strand, counting down.
GAAACTCATATTGATTTTGCTGAAAGTAAAAATTTCTAGAACTGAATGAACACGAAGACGAGACGGAATGCAATTCGGCTGCTCCTTTCTGGGGTCGCGACAGTGAATGATGTGGTCCACATGTTTGATTTAGTTGCTGGATGTCCTTCCTGAAGAAACCCGAGTGCATTTGAAGCATAAGTCTCGAGCATGTATCTCTAGTCCACCCTGATGCAAACATAAGGAGTAATTAAGGTAACAGGTAAGACAAGTGCAGGAAAGCATCGCACAGCAGGACATCTGAACCTCACTTCTACTTTAAACTAACCAGCATGACTCTGGAAATTATTCCTATTACCTTTCGATCCCAACGGCCGTCATCTTCTAAGGATGACTGACATAAAAATATTGTGCTACATAGCACAAAAATACATTTATTTGACGTGTCTTGTCCGATGTGCTGTTGAAGAAGTGGTAATCACTAAGAGATAGAGATGGATTTTATGCCCCAGTGCTAAAAATGATTGAGCAGAAGGGTGTGGGGGTGGGGGGGTGTTCAACGAGCAGAGGGTGAATAGTTCCTCCTGGCAGTTTTCACCCGGACTACATAAAAATATGTTCTCACCGAGAACATTACTGTGCCCCAACAGACTTAGATTTTAACAAAGGTCTGATGCCTCAATTCAGAATCAGACCTCACATTAACTTCGATTAGCTCTCAGACGCACGCTTGCTTTATTCTTACTGTTCTGTGCCTGTGGAGCCGTCAGTGAGGTCGGAAGGTGCAAGAATCCCTGCCAACAGAAACAACCATTTACCTTTTTCCGTCTCCAAACACTGGAGACATTTTAAACTCTGGCAGAAAAACAACTTGTTTACTGACCCCACTCAACAACAGAGTAGTCGCAGCAGGCTGACATGCAGGACGAGTGTCTTCCCATTACATGAAAACAAACTGACGGGGAGGCCAGCAATTTATCCACACATCAAATGCGTTGCTCAATCGACCTTCAAAGATCAAACATCAGACATTTATATTCAGAAGAGCTGTGAATCAAAGTCCAGGGTGAGGTGAAGTGGTTTTCTATGTTTTCCCGGATGAATTAAAAAATGAAATACATCACAGATATTGTATACCTTCACATACAGTTAAAAGACAATGTGAATCATTTAACTGAGCTGACAGTAACGTCACATTCTCTCTTTGATTTGTTGGAACCAAGGTTGTTCTTATGTCCTTGGCTGAACAGCTTGTAGGATTCTCTCAATCAGTGAGCAGAGCTACTCCATAGGAATATTTATGACTTTTGGAAGTTTATTTGCCGAGATAAACAGTTTGAGATGTATTTTTCAGCTTCCAAATGGCTCCCCTAACTTTGACATGACCTTCCATTGGTGTGGAAGGTTCTGTTTGCCTGCAAGAAGCTAATATTTATGACTTCTCTGTTTCATCGCTTCTGTGAACCACTGTATAAGAAATGAACACACTTTTGCTAGATTGCACTTCAAAATGATAAATAGCAGATTACTAGAAAACAGACTAATTTTATTTGCTGATTATGTCTGTAATTTATCACAGATTAAAATTGCAAAACAGGAAAATGCTTATTCACTTTTGAGTTTTTTAAAGCCTTATGTACAGATCAATTGCCTTCAGAGTTTATCATCACATTTGCATATCTGAGAGTGAAGTGCAGATTTACCCCATCTGCAGTCTTGTGGTCCATCATTTAAAACACAGTAACCTGAACTTTTGGTATTTTTTTATTTTAGTGAATCATATACAACTACAGACACCAAAGCATAAATCCAAAATTATGACTGACTACAATGAATAAAACGGATTTGGAATGAGCAACACTAATAGTCTCCAGGGTCACAAAATCATTGTTTATTTCATTCTGATTGAGCTCATCTTCCACAAGGATTCGGGAGAATCACTGCTGCTAAATGAATGAAAAGCGAAGCACTTATGTTCTGCCTAATTTTTTTTTTTTTTTTTAATATACCTTAAAAAAATTATTTGTGGTTATTTCACCATCTTACAATTACCTGTGAAACTGATACTTTCTGAATATTTTGAAATTGAGGGGCTCCAAACCACAAATTACATGTGGTATCAGTTAGTTTTATGCTTATCTAAACTATGCTATACACAAAGATTATCATAGAAAATAAGATGTTTGCTTCTTGGTTTAACAGTGTTGAGTGCAATAATATTGTGTGACTCTCACTGAAATCTAGATTCATGATAGTTTTAGAATGTGTGATAGTTTCAGAATGTTTGATATTGGGTATATGATATATCCTCCCATACTAATTCCATGAACATATACAGTATAAGAGTGCAACAGTTCAGTGAACATTACGTATAGAGCATCCTTCTGCACACACCCGAGTGCGACTTTCAGCGTCTTGCCCTGTGTCGGGGCTTCTGTCTGCGACAGCGGGACCAAAGTCCAATGGGATCAGCTCATAATCTGCGGCCCCTTCAGGCACAGGCAGCACAGATAAAGGCATTGCGCTGGTTCAAGATCATATCCCTCAGTGTGACCTGTAAACCCACTGAGCTGTCTCACACGAGTCAACAAAGATGCACTTCAAAAAGCACACGATCCACGCTGTCGGACGGATGAACACGGCGCGGCGAGGGAGCTCAGCTGTGGGGAGCCAGGCGTAAAATCAAACACCCGGCAGTTCATCTCAAACACACCAACATTTAGTGTTTCTGCTGAGAAACACAGAGAGAAGTCAATAGTTATCAGGTTATCAACTTTGACTTTCCAAACTTCAAAAAACAGTGTCTTTTTTTTAAAAACTCTTTAGCTTTACAGATTGATCAGAAATATGTTTCTGACACCATGATGATTTGAAATTCCGACTTGGACATTTATATTTTATTGTAACCAAGATTTAAAGAGAATTATTGATTGAGAGATATTTGACAGGCATATTCTCGGCCTACATGCATAAAATCACGATGTAATTCTGCACTCGCTTTTCAAAATCCATGTTACACATCCGCACAAAGGTGCATGTGAGTGCATGTGAGAGACAAGGGCTGTAGGAAGAGAGGAAGTGAGATGTTACAAGCGCTCTAATTATTTCAGCAGGCTTGCCATGACACTTGACAGACATTAATTTCCCCACTTGTCAGGCTGGTACATGCAGGCTGCAGCCATATCTGTCGACTGTGCACATTACATCCAATATTAAAACATGCCATTCAAAGGCTAATGCTCTAAATATGCCACATCTACATAATAGGAACAAATAAGCAAAGAAAAAAAAATGCATTTGCAATATGCCCTCTCCTGAAAGCTTATTACACATGGGGATGTGGATAATAAGGTGCCATTTACTTGTGAGTGTTGGTGTTTTCTCTGCATGTCGCCACTCGTACATGTGCAGATGTCAAAGGCTGCGCGCGTCACTGAATGCTTTCTTTATGTCACTCTGATTGGCGCCTCTCCTGGCAACAGTCCAACCTGCCTTTGCTCCACTAAATATGGGCGATACTGCCGGAGGGGGAGCAACATCGTGTGACAACAATGTCACATTATTTCATCACCGATAGGATTCTCATTAGGCCCGTTCTGACAGATTAAATCACATTTTCAGGACAGAGTGGAGCATGATGCTGCTGCTTGTCCATAAAAAAAAATAAAATAAAATGTGGAGGCTGGTGAATCATTAAACTCTTGCTACTGCATCTAAAGTAGCAGCTAAAGTATGTGGAACAGATTACATTCCGTAATTGCTTGTGATTTATTCAAAGGAAGCAGAGCACCAGTCTCGAACGGTTCCACCAAGGATTGTGTTGCCGGGATTTGTATTCCTTACCATTGACGTGCAAACTGAAATTCTGGGCAAAACGGAGCTAAGCTGCAAAAAAAAAAAGAAAAAAAAAAAAGGAATCTTCTTTGGAAGGAAGAAGAAGGAGGAAAAAAAACATTCACTCACACAGCTGCCCTTGACACATGGTTTGAGATACATGGAGGACATCTGACAGAAGACGCAACAGCCTGCCCCGCTCCATCTCCCTGTTTCCACCACAAACAGTGCAGTATGCACACAAAGCCACGAAGTAACAGCTGCCCCACAGAGGGACACATTTGTTTGTCATGCAGCGCAGCCTTCAATCATGACGGAAAACACAAGTGAAACAATAAGATCTTAGGTTAGCAAAACCCAAACAAATAAAAAACAAACAAAAAAAATGCGGCATAGAAAAAAAAGTCTACGGTTAAGTTACTTCGATTTATCCAAAGATTTATGCTGCGTTAAGATGTAATCACACTATACTGTGTTGAACATACATGAATGACTAAAACACACAGATATACAGAAAAATAAATATCTTTGGTTCAGAGGACTGAACCCACATTTGATCTCCAAAGATTCCTTGGCTGCAAGAGCTTAAATATTTATAGACTTTAACTCAAGTACTCATGCTTGAAGACTCGTGCCCAGATTTACCAAAAAAAAAAAAAAAAAAAAAGGAGCCGAGAGGTTTTCTCTTCCTAATTAAATACTCTCCTGGGCACAGAGTTCACTTTTCAATACAAACCAAACAAAAACAAAGTTTCCTCGGGGCAACGCTGAACAAAGATCGTTCTTGCAGATCTTTAGTTGCTAATTGTTTGATCAATACCCAGTCTTCATTTAAAAAGCTTTTATTTGCAGGTGAAAGTGGTGTAGCAGAGGCTTCACTTTCTCCGTAACCTGGAGTGGCCTGGCTTTACTCATGCTCTGCTGATTAATTGGCGAGCCATAAAAGCCTTTCTGACCTACAGCTGTACTGCGTCTCCAGCTGTACAGTGAAGAACAATAAAGACCTGCAGCAGGTGGTGATCGAGGCTGAGCACATCATAAACACACCACTTCCTCCACTCCGAGAGATTTACACTGACTGACTTCAAAAGGCCAGCTGTTTGTTTTTAACGGACCCTGCCAATACTGGCCATCACCTGTTAATGTAAAACCTTAAATACCCTCACTTGTATCAAGAAGCACATTAAAAAGTAGGCATTGTTTGAAATCCCAGAAGATCCATCAACTTAAAACTCCCAGTTATACATCAATCTCACAGCCACCTTTGCTGAGTCAGCAGTATGTGCTGCTCATTCATCAGTGACAGCAGACCTTCAGTACATTTTGATCATCTCTCCTTCCCACCGGCGCCTGACAGAACTCAGCCTTCAACTCGATGAATTTACAGGTCTATTTTTTGCAGAAATATCTCATCAAGCTGCAGGAAACGCAAAGGCTGCATCCTCTGATGCTGAAGCACCAGCGGTTTGTGTTTTTAAGTAAACCCTGAGATTTCTCCATCTGTCATCCACAAAAGATTAAGTCTGAATATAATGAGATAGAAAAATTGTCTTGTAGTTCATAGCCGCTGGCAGTCCCTGACAGTCTCTCTGGCCTAATGGCTGGCAGATAAAGTTCAGAACAGCCCTCTTAAACAAGCTCTTCACCAATTTCAGCCTAGAGTCAGAGGCAGAGTAACCGTCTCACTCTTTACTTATAGTGCCTGAATCTCTGCCTTACCAATTCTGAGCTCAGCATCCAAATTTGGGTTTCCTCCCACATTGTCTCCATTCAGGCTGTAAATCCACTAAAGGTGTGCAGCTACATCTATTGCCAACGGACAATATGCGTTTCCATTTTCTTTGTTGGAAACAAAAACACCAAGTTATCTTCTCAAAACTGAGCACACAGAGTACAAACCAGCACTTGAAAACCTTTATTGATGTCTAGGAGGCTAAGAGGGAAATTAAGGTGTTGCCTGACTGTGTGCACTCTGTGGAATATTGTGCCAACAACAAGTGCCAATGGGTAATTGGCAAACCTCTTACTTGTTTGGACATTTTTCCAATTTCTCAAGTGAGGCAGTGGCGCTTTAGTCCGTTCAGTGTATCGTAACACTGCTGTGAATATCTGTGCACATAGATCTCACAGGTTTGCTGGTCAACAACATCATCCAGACTGCAGCACATTTTATTACTTCTAATTCACTCTGATGGTTACTTTTAGGATCGCATTGTCATTATATCGACAATAATAATAATAAAACAAGAAATATTTGTATATATGGTTATACCTCACACATTCGCTGTTCAAATCTATACAAACATTCAGAGAATTATGGAAACATTTATGGCTGGAACGGCATGACTATCGATTCTTTTCCCATTTCATAATTGCTTCTGAGGTTGAGATGCGACATACATTCAGAAGCAGAATCAGGACTAATATTTTCCTCCCTCACCACATGGATACAGTAATTAGAAGGGGATCAAGCTGTGTACTAACTACAGAAATCGTCTATGAATATGCAAATCACCAGCTAGGAAAGTTTCGCCGCCGCAGTTTGCATTGATAGCTCCGAGGTAATAAATTATACGTGTGTGTCAGTGAACTGAACCCAACTGTTCATTATAAATAGCTTCCTCATAGCCTTGATAAGTCAACACACTTCATGATAATGTATGCCAACTTCAGCAGAATGAATGAGCAGAGCAGGTGCGAGGATGGCTTCCCAAACTAATGACTTGATGAATAAAAGCAGCAAAACAAACAAAAACACTGTGAGGCTGAGAGGAGAAATAATGCAATTTGAGACAAACGCTGTCGCCTCCTGCAAAAATCACAGGAAAAGCTCATCTCATGCAAATTACAACTATTTAAACAGGCCTGCGAGCGGTTTACAGAAATCTGATTGCAGTTCAGCATGCATAATTCCCCGCTTAGTAAATTGCAACTTGTATTTAAAGCAAAGCGCGAGAGCGACATGAGCGCGGGGAAAACGTCCTCGGCGCGCGAGGAAGCCTCGGCGATGCCGTGCAAACTCACATCGACGGTTGCGACGCTTCCGTTTGTACATGGTCATTATGTAGCGGTCCAGCTTTGCGCTCGTTTCAGGTGTCAGAGGGACGGACGGCGTGAGGGCTCGAGCGCGCACGCCGCGGTACTTTAGAACTAGGAATAAATGAGACCGTCAGACGGAGAACAGGAGGCGCCGCCGGAGCGAGGACCGTACCAAGCTCCGGGGAGGCGGAGGGGGGGAGCAGCGCGGCTCAGCGCCCGCAAACACCACCGGGCGTTACCGCTCACAAAGAAACTACCACACAGTCGGACATGGGGAGGCAAAACGTGTTTAAACGAGTTCAGATTGACTGTAATCATAATAATTATCATTGTTTTTTAATAAAGCAGGTGATCTAAGTTACCCCCCTCCCCCAGATAATTGCTCCCTTATCATAACCATCTGAATTTAGATTAGAATAAAGAGTTATATTTGTCTTTACTGTATTTGCAGGACAAGATTTCCAGTCTGAGTAACTTTGTTTTCACTCATTTTAATTCAGGGGTCACACACATACTCATTTGATCTAGAAAAATGACTTAAAAATAAATTGACAGCACAATAACCTAGGCGATTTCAAAAAAAAAAAAGGAAAAAGATTGCAGTTCAAAATGTTCTATGGTTGTTGCAATTAAAGGAATAACTCTTCTCTTACTTGCAACAGACTTTATATGTGTGGTTTTAATAGAGCAAATGATACGTTTCCCTTTTACTTGCTTGTTTTTATGATGGATTCTTTTCAAAAGTTAATTTAAACTTATAGTGTGCCTGCCTCATTCTGTTTGTACATAAGTGCATAAATAATGGCAGCTCCAAATGTTCATCTTCATCTAAGTGCAAATATATTCTGAGAAAGTCTGCTCAAACTCTTTTATCTTTATACCAAACATGAATGATTGGACAATTTTAGAGTATAAAGAATAAGTGCTTTTTTGACATTAGCTGCTTCAAAATGTTTTCTTATGCAAAATACATACATACTAGTTTCTTTATTGGTCTATCTAATGTACAGTTTCTGACAATGGTAGAACCATTTGATTATAATACAATCACACACACTCCAAGTCGCTACATGCAATTCACAATCAGCAGTTATCTGAAAATGCATGGGGTTTTTTTGTTTGTTTGCTTGTTTGTTTGTTTGTTTGTTTGTTTGCATGTGGGAGGAAAGTGGAGCACCTGGAGGAAACCTCAGCATGCACAGAGAAAATGAACTGTATAGAAAAAACTCACTTAGAACTTTGTTGCATCCAAAAATGTCTTGACATCAACTCCGCTTTATGTGGCAAATCTGCCCAAAGATTTAAAATCCAGTCTGCCACAGTGTTTCTCTTCAGGCTAATGTTGACAGCATGCAATCTCCACAAATTCATCCTCACAGCGTGGCTTTGATACGAAAGCTATTTTGGTAGCAACCATTTTCTTCTGTATCGCTGACTATTGGCAATGTTGTGTTATGTTCACAACTAAAACATTACCGTAAACCCCAGAGAATTAATCCAAAACAGCTTTTACTTTTACTGAAAAATATGTTTATTTTTATACCATACAGGATGTAGGATCTTCCCCCAGGTTATATGTTTGACAATACTATCTGGATAAATGACAAACAATTTTGCACTATTTAAAATCAGTAAAACAATTTTGCCCAAAACACAGTTCCACAGGCTGCCTGGGGGTCCAATCAGACACTTTTTGGATGTAACATTGTGACTTTGTTGATACTAACTACATTTTCAGTAAAAATAACTGCGTGTCCTCTCAGGAGTGACTTTCTTTCAGGTCCTAAACCAGATGAAACCTCAGCGGGTGTAACCGACACTGATAAGATAATGGTACTTTGTGCAAATTTAGCCTAAAGTGTGAGTATAGCTCCAAGCTTACTAGGCAAGAGAAAGGAAGTATTTAAGTACTAGCTGTTATAAAGTCATCAAAGTAAAAAGAGCTCTTACCTATTCTTTATATATTTTTCTCTGAAGTATGTTATTACCCTTAAAACAATTAATACATGAAAAATACAACAATGAAATAATAATTTAAGCATAAAGTTAAACAAATGTGATGTAACATTAATAGCTACATTATATTATTGTCAAATACATATTTCCTGCTAAAACAAATATAAATAATTCAACAAACATCAATGGGTGTTCAGAGGCCTCCATGCAGTTCTGTCATCTATAAAGTTAATAATTAATGAGAACCTTAAGGGGTCAGCTTATGTGAAAAACACTGAGTAGTATGTAAACATTTCAGGCTTTGATAGTAACTATAAAACATGCTAGAAATATTTCGTAGGAATTGCGTGTCTGGATATTTCACTTTTCTTTCTTTTTTTTTTTTTTTTTTTTTTTTTTACATTACATCATTTTCATTTTCAATTACTTCATAATATTAAGGGTTAACCAGAACTAACCATGAATATTCAAACAGAGATGCTTATAAGAGATGTTTGCCTATATTTACATTAGTTAAAAAAAAAAAAAAAAACTGATTAGTTTAAGTCTAATTTAAGCGGGTGTGAATCAGGGAGCACGGCCCTACCACAAACACAGTTATCCAAACAAAGTGACTGCAGAGCAATCATTGATATTTTAAGGTGAGAAAAGGTGAGATATAGTTTGACATTGATCTGCACATCGCTAGCACACCCAACACTGACAAACAGTACTGCAGAGAACAAAAATTACACATGGTATCAAATACAGACTGTTGAGGTGAGTTGATGAAAAGAACAGGTGACAAGAGTCAGGCAGAGAAGACTTGCTCTTTTTACAAAATAAACTACAAGTTGTTCATCAATGGTTTTGCAAAATGTGAATCAAATGGGAACATTTTCAGATTCAGTGTGGGCTTCATTGCACTAATAGAATGTGAACATTAGGTTATAACTTTGACTTTATTTTTTTTTACTTCATAATATTAAGGGTTAACCAGAACTAACCATGAATATTCAAACAGAGATGCTTATAAGAGATGTTTGCCTATATTTACATTAGTTAAAAAAAAAAAAAAAAACTGATTAGTTTAAGTCTAATTTAAGCGGGTGTGAATCAGGGAGCACGGCCCTACCACAAACACAGTTATCCAAACAAAGTGACTGCAGAGCAATCATTGATATTTTAAGGTGAGAAAAGGTGAGTTACTACAACTACAAACTACAAGTTGTTCATCAATGGTTTTGCAAAATGTGAATCAAATGGGAACATTTTCAGATTCAGTGTGGGCTTCATTGCACTAATAGAATGTGAACATTAGGTTATAACTTTGACTTTATTTTTTTTTACTTCATAATATTAAGGGTTAACCAGAACTAACCATGAATATTCAAACAGAGATGCTTATAAGAGATGTTTGCCTATATTTACATTAGTTAAAAAAAAAAAAAAAAAACTGATTAGTTTAAGTCTAATTTAAGCGGGTGTTCATCAATGGTTTTGCAAAATGTGAATCAAATGGGAACATTTTCAGATTCAGTGTGGGCTTCATTGCACTAATAGAATGTGAACATTAGGTTATAACTTTGACTTTATTTTTTTTTACTTCATAATATTAAGGGTTAACCAGAACTAACCATGAATATTCAAACAGAGATGCTTATAAGAGATGTTTGCCTATATTTACATTAGTTAAAAAAAAAAAAAAAAAACTGATTAGTTTAAGTCTAATTTAAGCGGGTGTGAATCAGGGAGCACGGCCCTACCACAAACACAGTTATCCAAACAAAGTGACTGCAGAGCAATCATTGATATTTTAAGGTGAGAAAAGGTGAGTTACTACAACTACAAACTACAAGTTGTTCATCAATGGTTTTGCAAAATGTGAATCAAATGGGAACATTTTCAGATTCAGTGTGGGCTTCATTGCACTAATAGAATGTGAACATTAGGTTATAACTTTGACTTTATTTTTTTTTACTTCATAATATTAAGGGTTAACCAGAACTAACCATGAATATTCAAACAGAGATGCTTATAAGAGATGTTTGCCTATATTTACATTAGTTAAAAAAAAAAAAAAAAACTGATTAGTTTAAGTCTAATTTAAGCGGGTGTGAATCAGGGAGCACGGCCCTACCACAAACACAGTTATCCAAACAAAGTGACTGCAGAGCAATCATTGATATTTTAAGGTGAGAAAAGGTGAGATATAGTTTGACATTGATCTGCACATCGCTAGCACACCCAACACTGACAAACAGTACTGCAGAGAACAAAAATTACACATGGTATCAAATACAGACTGTTGAGGTGAGTTGATGAAAAGAACAGGTGACAAGAGTCAGGCAGAGAAGACTTGCTCTTTTTACAAAATAAACTACAAGTTGTTCATCAATGGTTTTGCAAAATGTGAATCAAATGGGAACATTTTCAGATTCAGTGTGGGCTTCATTGCACTAATAGAATGTGAACATTAGGTTATAACTTTGACTTTATTTTTTTTTATCATTTTATAACGTTGAGCTGAGATAAATACAAAATCAAGGGTCTGCATTAGTGGACAGCAGAGCAGCATCCAGCCGTGGCTTTTATTCTTGAACCAGTCCATGGATTCAAACCAGTGACCTTCCAGACCTGATTCATTTCATCTCGTATGGATGCGCCATATTTTTATTGTCTGAAAAGCAAAACTAACCAATGAGGATTCTGTATTTTCTTTCGTTTGGCTTAATCACCCTTAACTTTATGCAGTTTTCTGCTTTGAGTGATTTATTCTTCTTCCATTCAGGTCACACTTCCTATATAACGTTGAAGGAGAATCTGACTTACGAATCAAGTGTTCTCCTCTCAGTTGAGGAGAGATTATTCTCTGCATCGACACAGTGTTTCCAGTCATCAGCCAGCTTCTCTCTGCTGCAGCGTTCAGTCTTCATGTATTTTTATATGTGCAAACAGTGACACCGGCGGAGGAATCACATCGCACCCTCTCTCTGGCTTTTCTTCAGAAAAGGTGCATCTCATCTTACTTGCTAAGGCAACTGTGTTGCTAAGGAGACAAGGATGAGGAATCATGACAGATGTTTATTTTGTGCTATTCATTTCACTATATTGCATTATTGCTGTGTGGGCTGGGGGAAGGAAAAAAAAAACAGTATTTATTTTGTTTTTTCTTGTTTTGGCCTGAGACGAAATGATCATTGGAAATAAACAACTCTGAAGCCGAACTCATGAAAGTAGCAGGAATTCAATCAATATGGCTTCTGTGAAAGTGCTGCTGCTCCAGCATACCCCAGAATGACAAATGGTCTTCTTTATGTCTGTGCTTTGAAACTTCGAAAAGATGGAATTCTTCACAGTGGATTTTATGAAAGGGGTAGAATCAGTTGGATCAATACAAAAGATACAAAAACCGGTTTGTGCGTTGGGCTGCAGTTCACAATTTTAACAATGTTATAACACACTGAGACTTTACTCTTTCTACCAAACAGTATTATTTCAAAAGATAAAAGATAAAAATCTGGTTAAACACATTGCATTCACCAGCAGAGAACACTGAAGAGAAGCTGTGTTTTATTTGACAGTGTGGGGGGACCTCTGCTGTCCAGTGTAGTTCAATGCAACACAAGCCAACAACAGCGTTTCCTCAAAGCAGTTAGTTTTCCTCTCCTTTTGCATAAAATGTTCACATTTTTCCTCTCTAATATAATATTTTTCTTTCAAGGTCTGGTTTGTGTAATAGCCTTTTTGAAATGAAGGACCTCTTTAAAACTACCAAAGCACTACATTTCTGAGCAAGGACAGATTTCTCAATGAATGCATATTTTAGTTTTAATTCTCTTTCTCTTATATAAATGTACTTTATTGATTTGATTTTCCTTCCTGAATCAGGCCTTGTGGGGAATGACACAGGCTTTTCTGGCAGCGAGGTGGCGTTTTCAGGCTGCTGTGAAAATTAAAAAAAGCACATTTTGCTACTGAAGAAAGCGATAAATATCTGCAAATTGAACTGTGAGTCACTGAAATTCAAATAAACGCATTCAGTTACTTGATTAAGGATTTCTCACATGCACAGTGGAGCAAAACTCTATTGGTTACCAAGCATCAAAGAATGTGACTGTGTGATTGTATCTCTGGATACCTCTTCATACATAGAAACTATTATTTTTATTTCAAAGTTTAGAAGGAACAGATTACAAGTACATGTTTCATTTGTTTGCGTTTCACTTTGGTAACATGCTACTCCTTATGCAAAGCATGTTTTCACTTAGTTTAAGCCATCTAACTCTTATCTAAATCGCTTCTCGTTGCCGTGTGTTGAGCTTGCACACTTTAATTTGGAGAGAAGCCAAATAAACCCTCTGCACAGACACCACCTGTGTGTGCTAGCGCAACAAGAAAACATGTGCTTACTTTGGCTTTAGTTCCAATGATATGACTTGAATCTTCATTGCTTGTGTTTGAGGGAGAATACAAATCGTCCACACCTTCCCCAATGCACACTGTGCTGCCAGACATCAACAGCTGCCAAATCAATCCATTTGATTTAATGTTATGAGTGTACGATGAGCAGAATTCTCAACAACTGAAATTGGACGTGGCGAACTCCCAAGGAAGAGCACAAATACCCTCTGTTTTTGAGGAGTTTGTGAAGCCTCAGCACATCATTACCCTTTTAAAGATGCAAGGAGCTCTGCAGATTCTCTTCTGTTAACAAATGACCCTCATTTACAGCTGAAATGGAGGCAAGCAGAAGATGCCCAGGAGGCAGATTTTCTACATGATAGACATAAATCTGCTCAAGCCATCACATCCCATTGGCCTTTGACTTAGATCCTCGCTCAGCTCATTAGACAGTCATTGCTTTTGGCACTGAGCGATTGCAATAGAATCTTGTGTTTCAACGCGGTCTGATGGTGAAGGACGTCTCCTCACTTTGATAATATGTTTATGAAGCTTGAAACATCATATCACATATTTCATATCAGACCTTACGGAAGCATCCCATCTTGCCTTCAACATCCCTCCACTTCCAGATGTAACTGTGAGCCCATCATGGTAAAAGAAAACTGCACACTCTAGTGGAGAACACACACCATGGCAACACATGCTGCTTTCCACTGACAGCTGTGAGCTGTTTTTGTGGTGCACAGCTTTTTTTTTTCTTCTTTTCTTCACCGCAGAAACAATGTATTATAGACATGTCGTGGCTGTAAATGAAAGTGAGCTGATTAAAGAAACCATGATAATTTTAAATGCACACGTGGGTTTTCCTGCCTGACTGATTGAGTCCCACATTAAGGTAAATCAGCCTCAGATACTGTTTCTTTCAGTAATTAGTGTCACTGCGTTTGTTTGGAGAATCTGTCACTGAGTCTGTTGCCATAATTTCCCATTTAAAGAGATATCTGCATGTGTTGGCACGTAATTACTTTGCAATCTAAATTCACAGAAGCAGTGTAGTATCATTTCTGGAGGGGATTTAATTATCTCATGACACTGAAATGTTTTGTTTCTGGGAATTAGAGAAAATATGTATTCAGGTGGAGCTTTTGTCAGCTCTTCATGGATGACAGGAGGCTCAAATCCTGCTCCTTTTCTTTCTTTGAAGAATAAACTCTGCTTACAAATGATGAAACTGGCCAAAATCGCACCTACAAAACAATGCGAAATATGCATATTTTCAAATATATGACAGTGTAAGTAGCATCTATTATGCAAAGACATCTACAAGGCTTAAGTCAGATAAAAAAATAGAAAATGCTCAACAATATGAGTAGGTGAAGACTTAAAAAAAGGAATGAGGTTTTTTTTTTCTGTCTTTATTTCTAACCACACATATTTGTCATAAAAGAAAGAAAAAATGCAAAAAAAAAAAAAAGAGTGGGGGGGAAGACGAACTTATTTATCGCCACCCCTACTTTCTCAGGGAAAACTTTAAACAAAAACTGCTTCTATGAAGCTTCTCAATTAAACAGATCCTCATTAACAACAAAATGGCATTATATGTTCATGGATGTAGAAAAAACACATATCCATACCTATTTTAGATATTTACATACACACTTCATAATTAATAATGTACAATTTTAAATACCAACAAAGGTAAAGGCAATACCGCAAGGGTAGATTACAGCAAGCAGATTAATGGTAATCAGAATATCCCAATAACTTCTAATAACCAAGAAACAGGCGTGAACACAATTAAACCCAACTGTCTCTGTATTGTAACCAGAGAGCCTTCTGAAATTCAGAATTGAAATGATGAATGTCTTGACAGTTCATTCAGTTTGCACCAATGTTTTTAGGTGAAAATACTTAAACTACTGTTACTATTTGCCTCTATCTATAGTCTTTAATCTGTTTTGTAGGCTGTATCATTTTCATTTAAATTTATTCTGTATTTAGTTTTGTTTTATATCTCCTAGTTTCGCTTTTTTCCTCTTATTTCAGAATATCATGCCAGAAGCATTTATACTCTTATGATTAAGTGTTATTTTATTAATATATTTTCACAATTCCTGTTTTTAGTGTCGAGTGTCGCACCATGGGCCTGAGACTAATGAACTTCAGTCCTCAATACAGGGCAGTCTTGACAGGAAAGCTGTTTTGACTTTGACTTGAAGAAAAACATTTATTTATTCATTTAAAATCAAATGTCATGATAATATTCTCTGTAGTCACATTTCACAATGCTGTGACATTTATTTTAGCACTGGATCATCTTTTCCTGGAGAAATATTTCCATGAAACAGGCATTTAAAAAAATAGGTTTGATCACTCTTTAAGGGGTTGTTGCAAAAAACAAAAAAAATAAGTCCTGAAAGAAGCTGGACAAGAATGTAACTACAATAATTTAAAAAAATAATAATAATTTCTTCTTCTACTAATAATTGTGTAATGACAAAAACAACATCAACATCAACTTATTTTTTTCTTCTGTATGAAGTTTATCTCTGCCACTTGCTGGACAAGAGTGTAACTACAATAAGTTCTTCCAGTTTCCAGTCCAGGTATTGTGTAAACACGGCCTCTTCGCTCTCTCCACTTGGCGCTTTGCTCTTGCTTCTTTCCTTTTTTCTTTTCTTCTTTTTTCCATACCTCTACATTTTCAAGAAAATCCTTTTTTTGACAGAAACATCCCTAGTAGAACTGATAAGTACAAAACTTTACTCCAGGACACATGAATTTCTCAACTTTCTCAAAGACAAACAACTTCACAGAGATTAACCCAAAATCACAACTAAACCAAGGACCAGGAGGAAATTAGGAAATTATCTATTAAGTTATCTTTCAAGTGAAGATCTCCTTGCATTTTTTTGACTGTGGACTCCATCTCCAGGCCAATCTGAATTAGAAGGACTGACATTCTATCTATGTTAATATATTTATGTATGCTTGATTTGCACTCCTCCATTTTTCCACCATTCTTCTCTGAATTGCTTCTTTCCTGTTTCACTCAGTTTATTCAGCTTGCCTCTCTCTCTCTCTCTCCCTCTCCCTCTCTCTCCATCTGCCAAGGTCAGCAGAGTGCAAAGAATCACATTAAGAAGTATTCAAATGTTGAACCAGTCGCAATTGCTATTCATACAAGCATTAAAGGCTGCCAAATCTAATTCAGCTATGACGCTATCAGTGCCACAGCCATTCACCCAGTCAGCAGAGATAATACAAACCGCACAGGGTGGCAGGGGTTAGAAAAATCCAATACGCAGACAATAATGTCTCCTGGATGTAATGGAGCCACAACTGAGTGAACCATTGCCCACTGAACGATTTCACCCAACGAGAGGTGGGGGAAGGAGAAAGCCAGGCTGATGGATTTCACTTCATTTCTTATTCTTCTTTGTGTACCCGAGATTAACAAGGCTGTAAATTCTTTGACATGGGGTGGAAAGTGGCACTTGTGAAGAGAGGGGTGATTAATGTCCCACGAATGATAAATGGCAGATTGTCAGCTTTGCCTTTTACGTTAAGACCTCCCTGAGACCAGAGTGCACTTCATAAGTATTGTTCTGACTGGTGGATTAGAAATGGCTGAAGGCATGGAGGTGATCAGCATCTGTAATGTTACTTCTCAGGAGACTTTGACTCGATTGTAGATGCACCTGCTGTTACTGCTGGATAACTGTACTGTTTTTGTTGTGATGCAGATCAAGGACACAGCAGCAAACACCACTAAACTTTTTTCCACTTCAGTAACTATCAGTTTTATCCCTGTTGTCAACAAACTTTGAAATATGTATCAATTCTGATACTAAACCCATCATAGCTGTATTAATACATGTGAATAAAATCACATCATCCCAAAAACATTAGCGAGAGTAACGTTTGCTTCCCTCCAAACAGGTGGCTTCATAAAAGATTCTTCTTTCTTATTCTTTAAAGTGCAATCTCTATTTGAAATTCTCATCTTGTCTGCTACTGTTTGGAAGGAAATAACTATCATTAGAAGCAGCCATGAGACCTGGGATCGAATCATTTCTACGTGGCGGTGAGCCTTCTGCACGAGCAGATTGCACAGCCCCGAGCTGTTGCTCACAAACCACTCACACATCAACACGAGCTTGTGAGGACCGTTATCAGACCCCATGATTTAAAGACATCTGGCCAATGGAGCCCCAAAGTGATGCCGTGGTTAGAACACAGAGGAAGAGAGGCACAGTTTACAATGGTCAATATCTTATTGTATTAGTGAAAGTTGAGTATTTTTAGTTAGTTGAAATACTTTAGTTCATCTCGTATCCCATTACTGAATGTATGCACACATTTCTTGCAGGTGATTAATAACATATTCCTTGATCACTAAATAATGCAAGTTATTGATAAAAATGAAACATTGGCTTTGAATTGTTACTTTTTCATAAATGATTGCATGTTAAGCACACAAGTAGAAATTATGATAAAAGATATTTTAATCACACATTTGAACTGTTGTGTTTTCAATTCATATGAAACAAAATCTTGACTCATAATGTACTCAAAAGGAAAACCTGTGTATGTCAAGCATGCTGACGCCTGGAGTGGTAATAGCAGCTAAGAACCACAGTGTGGTGCTCAGTGACCACAGTGTGAACAAACCGCCTGCTCAGACTCAGACACCAGATCCTGTGATACATATATTCCACATATGAGGAGATGAGACTGATGCTGTCTTGACCCATCAATTCAAACCAAATGAACACTTGATGAATTTCCCCTTTTGTTATAACAAGCTCTCGTCTCGGCTGAGGCTCAAATTTCATCTGACAGGACGGCTCCTCAAGTCAAAGTAATGAAGGCAGCCTATCTTCCCCTGTTGGATGAGGTGCATAAATACAGACACAGCCCATTAATAATTCTGTCACACAGGTAGGGTACAGACACTGCGATGACACACTTTACAGCTCAAATCCCAGGACTCATCAGCCGCAGTAGCCCACTTAGATATGTTTGCATACTTTACCCTGAAAACTAAGAGGCTTAAGTCTTTGGTGCTGATTTTACATGATGTTCCTCTAAGCTCGTACGCAGTAGTCTTGCTTTTAGTAATACTTATCCATCCGTCGTGTACTACATATAATTTATTTTTTCATCTTGCAAAAGTGCATGCAATCTTTTTTGTCATGCCCACATAAAACATACCCAGCCACCGTTCCTTCTTTTATATAATCATTGGTTTCGGAGGTTGTTTACAATGTCTTGCTTTCCAACCAAGGCTATCGGCTAATAAGGATGTGTGAACGAGCCACAAGGAGTTGCCAAGGTCAGAAACTGCTCTTCAAACCAGCTGCCATCCAGTGAAAGCAGCCCCAACCCTCCCCACGAGTGTATAAAGCTCCCGTTTGCGAATTCTCCCTCGGAGACACATAGCAAACATCTGTGTGCTACGCTTCCTTGTCCTTCAACAGATGCAACACGAGGTTGGTCATTCTGTCAGCTTGGCACTGTATGCACCTATTAATGAGGATGTCTTTGTTTGCAGCGACTCCACTCTAGTCTGAAGGGAGTTTCACATCGTGAGTGAGCAGGCACTTCCGTGCCTTAATCAAACTTACAGCGATTATGTAAAAATTTCAGCACACCTTTCCCAAAAAGGTCATTTCAGGTGAAAGTCGTTCTCCCTTACCGATTCCCCTAATTAAATCTATAGCAGTCACAAAAAGAGGAGAGTCTGATAAATGCAAAGCAGCTGAGCTTGGGAAAAGACGTTTTAGGCTGGGAGATAAGTGAGATTGTGCAAGGAGGGGTAGAAGAAATATCAGGATGATGTACTGGATGCTTGGTGTAACGGCTGCATATTCAATTAGACAAATGTTTGTGAGTGGATCTTCTGTCGGGAACAAATCTGTGCCCTCTCCGTTGTGGAATAATCTGTCTAGCTGCTCCCCCGCTCCCTAAAATAGCAACTAGCTTGAGGTCTAGGAAGGCCAAGTGGACAGTTTTGTCATGCATTGCTGCTCTAAACAGTGCTTCAAGTACTCTGGAATGGTTATGGCCTGACTGTAAACTGTGACTGGATGGTGTCAGTGAGGTTACTCCTGGCTGCAGTTCGTGCGAAATCGTCGAGTGCGATAAAACTTGAGGTAGTTAACCGTCATTGTGCTTTGTGTGACCTTTCACTGGACAGTGGGGCCCGGAGCCATGTCTGGCCCTCCGGCTATGAGTAAGAATCCCACACTGACTGAGTCACAAGCCATCAGCTCTGCAGCGTAATTAGGATGAAGCAACAAGGAAAGGGTGGGAGCAAAGTACCGTGAGAGCACAAGGAGATGGAGGGAGAATAAATGTGAGAGAAGTAAACACATGAAAGCACGAGATATTGCTCAGGGCGAGCTTGCAGGCGGTTTTTAATGCTACTTTGTTAGGACTGTCCGTCTTCATTCAGGGGGCGAAGTCCCCAGCAAGTCTGTCACACTGCTCCTTAATCCATGCACTGAGCTGGGGGAGTCAGAGGGGTTACGCCGGAGAGCACTGCGAGCACGAGTCCACTGAAACGCTCCGGGGTCGCAGTAATTATCACCGCATGTGTAATCACAAGTCACGAACCATTACTCACACAGTACGTCACCTTTTATCACCCGGATTTCTCTTTCGTCGGCAGCCTGAGGTGCCCGTTGTCAATTATTGTGCAAATTAAGAGACAGACATGACTGACTGGATCAATTATTATGAAGTGTTAAAGGGCAGATTTTTCCATTCGTGGAGGTACGTCTGGTCTGTTATTAAAGTCCGTCTGTTTAGCTGATGCTCCGTGTAAAGGTTGCACTGCAGTGGCCTCTGTCATGGCGAGGCGCTGCACCTGCCGGGAACACATAGCTTCTCTTATTGAAGCATTATCTCCCAGCATGGACAGTCAGAACATCTGTAGGAGCACTAATCCTACACAAAAAGCTCATTACTCTCAATACACAAACTCACAGATGAAGACAAGCTTCTTCAGCTAATGTGCTTATTGCAAAACTGTTGTCTTATCATGACCAACATGCACGTCTACTCTCAGATGACACAGAAGTGCAGCGCTCAGTTTCAGCGAATGATCCATTCATGTAAGCCCATCCAATCTGCATTGCATGCTTCAAGCGCAAACCTATGATCTCAATAGTGCAAAAAGGCATATTTAATTATGCACAAAGAACAATTATCCAACCACTGTGTTCGTCCTCATTGGTCCAGTGCTGCTCCCGCTGCTGTCTCTGCTCCCTCTTTCCCCACAGAGGGATGTAATATTAATGAACACATCCAGGATGCTTGTTAGGCTGGAAGTTAATCCTGCTTCTCACTGTCCACGCAGCTCATCTCAGACTGGGCCCCCGTAGGTCTATTTACTAACTGCTTTAAGCTAACAGGAGGCACAGAGGCTGCAGGGATCCTCGGCAAGCTTAAAGAGAGAAGCACAGCCTCAGATTCTGAGGTGGTTGGTTGGTCAGCTGGAAAATATGAAGACAGGAATGAAAACTGATGTGTCTTCTACTGAGTCATGTCAACATCAGAGCTATTCTTCAGGTCCTCTCGTGAACAGAAGCCGATGTAGTGGTTTTGTGGAATGAATGCATGCATAAATGCTTTGTTGACTGGTTTAATTTCACTTTGTTTACATATTTAATAGCCTTTCACAAATATATTTTAGTCCTGCTAGATGTGTGCCGTGGTAAAACAGAGCAAGGTAGTTCATAGTGGGCTTTGCACTACTGAATCCCATCTTGTTGCAGATTTTGCCGATCAACCTACTGATAGCTATGGGAGCTTTGAGCAGCAGGAAATGTTCTCCATGTCCTCCACTTTCACTGGCGTCCACCTGTCACTGCAACGACGCAGGACGAGGAATCAGTGGGTAAAGATACGCTGCTGTGACTGTCGGGATGTGGATGTTCTGACAGAGTTCACTGATTCTGAGAGGAAATGAAATTTCCATAAGGACAGAGTCTGCTTTTCCTTGCTGCCTCACACAGCTGAGGAAACAACTGTCTGAACGTCCATTTTTGCAGACATGAGAGAAGTCATGCTTCAGCCCGAACTGGACATTCGTTCAAGAAGATAAACCTCTGCTTTGTCATTGCTACACAAGAAGAACATATCTAGACAGGAATTAGCGCCTCTTTCCAATCACAAAAAGGACGTAGATACAACATTGTTGTTTTGGAGTCCGCCATCCATTTGAATTTCTCCATACTGAGGATGAACAGAATATATATACATATACATATATATATATATATATATATATATATACACACACATATATATATATATATATATATATATATATATATATATATATATATATATATATATCAAAAACATTCTGACCACATTCTAAATATAATGTGGTCTCCTTCCCGCTGCCTTGAAAGTGCTTACACACTGAGATTGCGCGGTTGTATCTGGCATCAAGATGTTCAGGCCTGGAAAGTGCAAGGTGGGACCTCTGCTTTGCTGGTTCAGTGATTTTCCTTCCCTTTTGTTCTCACCACTAATAGAAACATACAAACTGCAGACCGTGACAAAAGATGCAGGGCTGGAGACGCAGAGACCCGGTCATCCAGCCATCACACGACGGCCCTTCTAACATTTCCCAGGAACATGCTTCTAACAAACATATCACCTTCAAGGACAAAATGTCCACTTATTGCCAAATATATTCCACCCACTAACAACTAACTAACTAACAACCAGGATGAAGAGTAAATTAATGTTTTTCACTTGTCAGACGTAGAAATGTAACGGCTGAATTATTAGCCGGTATGTGTGGTGATTACATTTTTTTCTTCTGCAGATATTGCAAAAAATGCAAAAAAAATGTGTTGCTTAATCATATATATTAAATGAACTACTGTCACTGCACAAATCAATCGTATCATAATTAAATGCAGACACCTGCAGGGACCACGTGTACAAACAGTGGAACAGGCTTCGTCTGTACACATGAGCATATGCTTCTGTCCCTCATTGCCACCCACACACACACACACACACACACACACACACACACACACACACACACACACACACACACACACACACACTGCTGAGGCCCGCTGAGCATGCTGCTCTGTCTGTGATTCACAGCTCAGTGTTTCTCTGCCTTCTGAACCCAGGTTTCTAATCAGAGAATTAGTCGCTGATTCCACTGCCAAAATCCACACAGTAATCCATCTCACTTTGTCCACACTGTGGCTCACACCCCACCAAAGCATTTGTCAGTGTGTATGAAACAGAGGAAGAGAGAGCGAGATAGAAAGAGGGACAGAACAGGGATAGACTGAAAGAGGAAAAGAGATCCCGGCAGCTGGGGGAAATGTGATTTCTGAGTTTCCTGGGTGGCTTTATTAAAGCCTATTAAGTGCACAATGAGCAACTTCAAGTTCCTATACTCTATTGTTTCCACAGACGGAACGTGGTCTTTTTCCCTGAAAGGCTTGGATATATCTATTGCCATGCAGGCTACACTGTTGGTGGTATTATATGACTGTGAGCCGGCCTGCTACTGTGCACCTGATGTTATGGATGCTGTTGTCAGACGCTGGGTCAGGCTAACTGTGCATTCAATGTCCGGCCCCGTCTCTCACCGCGTGATTAATGAGGGAGGAGACGGACAACCAGGATGCATTCTAATCACCTACAAGGACAGGGGAAGATATGGGAGGAAAGACAACGAGGGGCTCAGAGAGCAAAGACAAAGATTGTATGTTGATATTATAATTTGCTTGGAATGCTTTTGTCGGGGACAAACCTGAATTCCCTGCTGTTTTTCACAGATGCAAGCACACGTGATCAGAGACGCTGAATATCCTGACAGCCTGAGAAGCAAATGCGGAGACATGACAGATAGAGAGGGGCCTTACGGGGTTAGGTTTGGCAAGGTTCACTCCAGTGGATCGGGAGGAATTGGCCCATCTCTTTGCATACTGCAATACCCGCAGGGCCTCTCACTCACGATTGTTCATGCTTCTAAACCTGGCTCTCAAAATAAAGTTACTGAACTGTGCAGTTATTGTACACATAGCTGGAATTATCTATGCAAATTTCAAAGCGAGAGCAAGCTTGTGAATACTAATAGTGAAGGATGGGAAGAATTATAGCAGCCAGGTGGAAACGACGCACGAGGATTGATTTGGAGAGACATTAAGGGAAAAAAAAAAAAAATCTCCCTCGATATTCATTTACATTGTTAAGTCTGCAATATTCAGAGGATTCATGGAGTCAAGTGTATTTTGTGAAGAGTTGCAATTAGTTTTAAAATCTCATCAGCCTCATTATTTCTTCCTGTGAGTTACATATTTTCGGATTGATTTTGAGTCTTCTCACCATTTGTGCAGGACTGACAGCATGTTTTTCATTAAGCTGTCCACAGACAAGTAATAATCTTTCAAGTTAATTCTATGTCAGTGTGAGATGGGTTTAATAAAGCCTTGGGTACAAGCGAAGCCAATCTATATGATAAAAGCTTTGGGGCAGTTGTGGCTGTGTGATATGAGCAGTTCTCAAATGCATGAATCTGGAGGAAGGAGGCAAAAACAGAGCATGAGCTTAACTCTTGGTCAGCAGATTAGCGAGTAAAGAAAAGCCAGATGCCTGATGTTCAAAAACACATGGAGCAAGCAAAGAAAAGTCCCAGAACAAGAGAATGAAGCAAATAAAAACAACAACATCAACAAAAGCCTTAGAGTAACACCAGAGAAAGGATAACAAGCAATGAAGAACAAGGAATCACAAATAAGCAGATAAAAGTGGGAACTGTAATGAGAAATGGCAGGATAATAATAAACATGAAGGTCTGATTGTCTAATAAGATGCACATAGAGAGAAAAACTTTGAGGAAGAAAACTCCCACAAAAACTTCTATTCTAACACAGATTTAAAATAAAGTGCAAGAATACTTGCGACTTGCAGATGGATATGTTTTTGCCAAAAGTGCCCAGCTGTGCTCTTACAAGTGTGCTGGTCTTAAAAATAAGTTGTGGTCAGGTGCATTGATGTCTTTAAGGCAGCAAAAGCAACTGTTAACCAACTAAAAGCAGGTGGTGCTGTGTTTATTTTAGATGTTCATACTGCAAATTCTATACACTCTGCTAATGACACACAACAGTTGTGCCCAAACTCGGGGCTGAATTTGCTCAGTTGCTTTCAGTTGCTGTTTTTGGATTCTTTCTGCTGAGTTCTTAAACTACCTGCAGCATCCTGGAACAGCAGGATCTTTATGTGCGTCTGACACACATAAAAAGAGACAGTTGTGTGCATTATGCATGTAGCACAACCGCAACTACGAATGATCAAAGTCAGAAGTACAGGAAGAGCTAACATCCATAACTGCAGCTCTACGTATTGTACTATTGTTGACAAGTTGGCTGTCACACCTTTACTGTTTGTTACACAACAGTTAAGAGCGCGTTTCCATGGTTCTTCAATGCAGCGGGATACTTTCGATGTTCTTAAATTAACTGAGAGATTTCAGTATATTTCCTTTGAACCACACATGCAGCCCGATCATCCACCAGTGGATCAACAGCTTCAGTCTGCATGCTTCAGATCCTCACTGCTTTGTTTGATGTTTTATCTTAAGTGAACTAAGAATAACTAAAAAGTATGTCAAAGATGAATATGTGCACAATATGTCACAAGTAATAGCGCCAGGTCTCAAATAAACCAAGCAAGTGCTACAGAACAGTGCAATATGTGACATTAATTTGGAAGAAATTGAAGGAAAAAAAAAATAAGGCAGCAGACAAATAAACCAAAATAGGAAGTGTACCATGAGAAGACTAATATTTGCTTCGCAATTTTAAATTTCATTTCGTTTTACTGATTTACATTTCTGTGCTCAACTTCTAGATCTTTGAAAGTACCGGAAAGGGGAGTGGGACTCTTTTTAAATCAGGTACGGCACTTTGTGCTACATTTTCTGTATGAAATGTGCCTTCTAAATACAGGCTGATTCATTGGTTGATCAAATGATTCACTGACTGATGTATCTTCAGTCTGCCAAAGCGACAAAAAAGTGAACCAGCACAAAGCATTTTTAATTCTGATGGACTATATTAAAGGGGTATCACAAGGTGAAAATCACTCTGCGACACCAAAGAAGAAGCCACGTGCGCACGTTTTCTGTTCACCTCAAGATGATGAAAATCAATCAAGCTTTATTTATTTGGAACTTTTCATTTAATAAAAAAGTAACACAAAGTGCTTTTAAGGAAAAACTTGAAATAATTTTATATTTATATACATAAAAAACTAAACAAAAATCTTGTCACAACCATCCAGCCCCCACAGTCCCCATCAAGTGAAACTCTCCCAACAGCTTCTTCAAGGTCGCAATAACACTTACGATGAAACTTAGTGAATTCAAACTACATTCCATGCATTCGCAGCACGGAGAGAGAAGCAATGTTTCAGGAATCAAATTCCTGAGTCTCACCTTCACGTCTGTCATGATCACTCTGTAATTTTTGTTTTGCTTCATTGATTTTTGATGGTCTGGTGGTTTTGACAGCATAATTTTATGAACACCTTCATACAAAATCAAACACTACATGGTGTATGTTTTGGTCCATTGTGGTGTGTGTGTGGCCACACTTGAAGCAGTGCTCCTGATCCTCACCGCTCCTGTCTCCACTCATTCCCCTCCTTCTTTCCAGTATACTTTACTTTCTGTGTCCTGTGCTGCTTGCTATGCATCATGTTGGCCCAAAATGACGATTGATTGCAGTGCCACTGCCTTTGTAATCCGCTTAGGATGGATTTTGCATCTAAATCACTTTATTATTTATGTGCCTAACTCTTGCCAATGCCATTTGGAGGCAGTATGATTGGTGATCCATCACACATTATCCTTCGGTGTGGTCATTAATATTGTAATGGGATGGACCTTCACCATGAAACTTCCAGGTAGACGCGAATGCAGATCTCGTCATGGAGGGTCAGGCTACTCCAAATAGGAGTCAACAGAAAGAAGATTATCAGGTGTGCTCGCCACCAGACAGACTCTCCAGAGATGTTGTTAGTTTGCCCTCTCTCCGCCGCCTGCCCGTCTCTGCCGTTCTCTGTCTCTCCTCTGCTCCCGGGTCGCAAAGCAGCTTGTATCTTCACACGTGGCCCCTCTTAGTAAACTATAGGATGTTATTCTATCATTGTCCTTCTCCATCAAGGCTTCATTCGCCACCTGTCAATCACATGTGTCGCCTCGAGGCAGACACACACAAGCACACAGTGCCGCGTCAGAGCAAACCTGAAAGAACTCAGCAGTCTGGATGAGGGAAAACAAGAAGGATAGATGCTCATTTTACCACACAAATACACTCAACAAAAATATAAATGCAACACTTTTGTTTTTACTCCCATTTTTCATGAGATGGACTCAAAGATCTAAAATTCATTACAGATAAACAATATTACCATTTCTTTCAAACGTTGTTCACAAATCTGTCTAAATGTGTGATAGTGAGCAGTTCTGCTTTGCTGAGATAATCCATCCCACCTCACAGGTACGCCACATCAAGATGCTCATCAGACACCATGATTAGTGCACAAGTGCGCCTTAGACTGTCCACAATATAAGGCCACCCTGAAATGTGCTTTTTTTTTTTGCTTTATTGGGGGTCTGGGGGCTCAGAACCAGTCAGTATCTGGTGTGACCACCATTTGCCTCATGCAGTGGAACACTTCTTCGCACATCACCTCATGTTTCAGCAACATAATGCACGGCCCCATGTTGCAAGGATCTGTACACCATTCTTGGAAGCTGAAAATGTCCCAGTTCTTGCGTGGCCAGCATACTCACTGGACATGTCACCCATTGAGCATGCTTGGGATGTGCTTGACCGGCGTATGCGACAGCGTGTACCAGTTCCCACTAATATCCTGCAACTTGGCACAGCCTTGGAAGAGGGATGGACCAACATTCCACAGGCCACAATTGACAATCTGATAAACTCTATGCGAAGAAGATGTGTTGCAAATACATTTTCATTAAAATCTATGGGAATTCGTAAAAAAAATGTATTTCAACTACTATACATAGCATTAAAAGTTCAGATGGCATAATGGTACTAAGTGTACCGTATATCAACATGATCTGGAGGCTCAAGGAATGCTGGGACGCCTCAGGGCAAAGCATTTGTCATTAGCTGTGTTCCCGGAGGTCTACCAAGTCCGGCGAACAGTAGTGTGGAGAGAGATCTTCAAGGGTGAAGAGGGAACGGAGTTCATGACGCCTTCAATCATAATGTCACTGTGACTCACAAGGAATTTCCCAGTCAGCTCTTTGCCAGAGGGGATAGAACGCACAACTCCACACAACAGAGACACAAATATTTATCATCAATGTGCCCATACCACTTTGGAGCGACTGAACTTATTTTCACTTCCTCTGTACAACAGCTCATGTGCAAATACATCGACCTTTAAGACATATTGGACCAGTTCCCAGGGAAATTCTGCAAAAATTTCTACAAGATAGTTGAATAAATACATATTTTCAGATCTGGCCGTTGTCTTCTTGTAACCCTGATGTACCGACACTGGCAGTGTGACTCGGACTCGTACAGTGTCTCACTGACTTCCTCTATGGAAGTCAAAATCTTCATTTGTACAGTATAATGGTTTTCTTGGTGTAGGTTGCACAGTTGTGATACTGCTGGATGTTTGATGTATGGTTTTGACATCGGAATAGCTGAAATAGTGAAGCAGATTTTTCTGTTTTGATTGAAAGATAATTATACTGTAAAAGTAACACTTAGCATAAGGCTGTAACTTCACCAAAAGTAGTTTTCAAAAAAAAAAATATTGCTGTATCTTCACCATTCCAACAGAGACATTGTCATATACTGAATTGTCATTCCAGCTCTGTGTTTTGTTTTGCATTGCCAAATTCATCCTTGACACGCAGCCCCAGTGGTTAATACCTCAACTAAAGTGTTTGCAACCTACTCGAGAACAGCTCATGAAAACATTTTAAAATATACAGAGTTGACATTGACTGTTAAAGGTATTGGAATTCTTGTTTACTCACACTAAGCTCACAAATATTACGGTTTCTCTTTGTTGCCTCTGCCCACACCTGACCTGTCGTCTAACACATGCAGATACTGAGCCCGGTAGTTTACGCCAGAAATTTCATCAACCCAAATACACAGGTAAAACAAAAACGAGCTGATATACAAAGAATGAACTCATATTTAACGACTGAATGCACAGGCACAAGTACGTTTTCACAGTTTGATGTGAGCGAACCTTGGTTTTCTATGCTATCGCACCATGGAAAGACAGTAAAATTATGTTCTGGCGACCCTGAGATATTTATGAACACTTCACACCCACTTTCTAAATGCTGAGCTTAATTTTAGGTGATAATTACAGTTATTATCCCACCAGGCTGAATACAGGGGCCCAGTTCACAGTTAAAGTACCAGTGCAAGATATTTTCATCAGAATAAATAATTAACTGAAAAAGTCAAAAAATATTGTGCAATTTCTTATAATTCTACATTTTATTTTGACCAGATAGTTATGTAATTAGATCCCCAGTCCACTGTCATCACATGTTAGCACTGAAAACAGTTTTTCTTGCAGGTCTCTTGAATTTATCCTGTTTATTGGGGCATGTTTAAAATGTTGTGGCACTACAGAAAGAGTGACAGAGGACAATTTCTTCATCTCTGCTTTGACTTAGAATTCAACATCTGTGCTTTTTGAAGTGCTTTTAGAGAAATTTCTCCATCCTCGTAACTGAATTGCTCAGAGAAAAAGCACGCCAATCAGAGTAGCATCACACATACTGTTATTTAGTAATGACTGCTGTGTTCAGAAACCTAGATATGATCTCATGAACTCCTATTCACGTTTGATAGGGTAATGAAGCATCCATTTTTCATTCGGCGAGGCGAAGAAGGTGCTGCCAGCTGTGCTCTTATGGAGTTTTTCTTTTAATTTGTTCATCAGCTTTATTTCAACCATAAGCACGTGTGTGCACGTGCACACGCACGCACGCACACACACACACACACACACACACACACACACACACACACGAGCCGAGCGACTTTCATTAGAAGCATTTCTTTACGCTCAAATATGTCGAAGCTCCCAGTTTATGTGCATCACAAAGACAGAAATACAGAATACACACATATGAAAAGCTAAACACTGTAATTACGACCAACATTCTCAAATCCAGCGTTGGCAGAAAGCTGTGGCCTTCGACCTGTCTGTATTGTCGGGTGTACATATTAGTTGTCACCACCGCATACGAACCGGATTTCAGCAGCTGAAGAACGATCATTATTCATTATTCCACTGACCGCTGCCTTCTGAAAAACATGCTTTTCAATTGTTTGACTGCATCCACAACTTGTTTTGCTGTATTTCCTACAGCAGGCAGAAGACCATTCTCAGTCTAACCAGCAATGGCAAAAAATACTGAGATATTGGAGTCATGCTTCTTCAATAACAAAAACAGCAATAACAACAAGATGCTAGAAGAACTGATATGCAATCAACTCGCAGGTAATATCACTTTAATGAAGCGTTTTCAGAGAAGAAACTTGATTCTTTGAACTGGTCATTCCCTAACTCTGACTCATTATGTTGCTGATTCATTCCTCGGCCATGTTAATATGAAAAATATCAGCTTGGCCAGATGAGACTAAGGGAGCCCTAATTGTCAATTAAGGCTGTATCTCCCAGTGTTCTCCTGCCACATGACTTGCAGATTGAGTGCTTGCGGTGTGGACAGGATTGCCTCATTTCGAGGTTGGTGTGGAGTGAACTCTAGAGCACTTTCAATTATGTTTGCTTTCTCAACCAAAAACAAGCAATCACACATGAAGAGAGTCAAATGATTCTGCAGCAAACTTACAAATAAACCTCAAACACTCTTATTATGGATATGGCACAGCGTTTCGGCTCTGTCTGCTCGCGAACCTGGTTGAAAATATATTTGAATATCTGGTGTGTTTTTCAGCTTTTTTTCCCTGATTGAAAAACCCAAACTGTCAAACTGAGTGACCTCAAGTAGAAAAGCACTCGAGCTCCCATTAACGACACAAGAAAAATATAATTAACTGTAGCTTGTGTTTTGTTTCCATGGAGAGAAGGTATGAAAATGAAAGTGTTAATTTTCATAATATTTCTATGTTCATAAAATCAGCATGTGATTGACGGTAATACAGCCTCAACTTCACAATCAGGTCTTTCTTTCAGGTAGAGCATCCAACAGTTTAGATGGGCGTGTCCAGTTAATGTAGAAGAGGTACAGCACTATGTTGAGTTGAGGAAACTTCAAGTTCTCGATTAGCAGATTTTCAAATGTCAGATCATTATGGTGTACGACGAGGAGCTAATTGAAGCAATAAAGTCCAGCCTGATTCACCCCCTCCACTGTCAACCTGTGGCCTCACAGTCTGGGCTTCCTAGACCATGAAGTTATTAACGCCAAATATCAAGTCTGTACATTCTATGCAGCAATATGCTACATAATAATCAAGTCCAGCTCTCTGATTGAATATCCACTGTGTGCTGCTGTTGTTGATGAGTGGAAAATCAAATCTCAAACTATTCACTGTTCTGTCACACGGTGATATTTCCACGCCTCTGTTTGAATGACTCAGCAAATATGGAAGAGCCCTACGGATCTATTCATTCATTCAAGCGTCCATTTATACAACATTTCCTCCTGGTTCGAAGTCTGTGTGTCCTCGATTCACTCTCCACCCCTCGCAAAGTTTGAGGCATCCTCAGAGGAAGTGCCGAAATCAAAATATGTAGGAAATATTAGAGCCGCGCACGTACTTGGATATGCAGTTCAGTCTGAATTGTAAAGTAAGTCAATCACACGCACTGGTCTCATCATTCGGTTCACACTGAAATTCAGCTTTATTTACTTTCTGACCTCCATGTTGCAAGCTAGAAATGTTAAAATCCTGCAGTGTTTGGCACCTCCAGGCTCAGACTGTTTTCTTCATATCACATCATCACATTTAAAGCAGGACTGCTTTGGAAGGCATGGAGCAATAACTTAATTCTCCATGCCAGTAAAATATCTCATCGTGAAAAGTAATGCGCCTCTGTTTGAACGGACGATTGAGCTGCAATCTTTGAATACAGTGAGTGATTTGTTCTCATGCACACTTTAACTGACAGCTCTGCTGGTAAACAGTAAAAATAAATAAATAAGTAAAGACATGTCCACAAGCACAAACATGTATCCACAAAAAAAAAAAAAAAAAAAAAACCCACAGTGGGCACTTTGAAAATAAAATCAAAGTATGTGGACCATGCAGTATCAGATCTGCTTCGGAAGCAGCAGAGAGTGATGGTATCAGAGCAGCGGTGCAAGACGAATGCAATAATAAATAACTTTTGTTTTCACTTCCAAAACACGCCATCATTTCCAAATGTTTCATATCAGGGTAGATAACGCTCACAGTTTGAGCTTCAGGTTCTAAACTCATGACCTCAGGACACACACACACACACGCCATTTTGTCAAATAAAAAATCACTTCTATTGCCTTTGACCACCAGCTTATCTAATAACAATGATGGTTATTCGTATATTTGGTGACTTACACGTCCCAGACACCCAGCAAAACAGAAAAAAGAAAAACTCACTCCAATCAAACTTTAACAGCTGTGTGTCATGCAGTTTTTCACTGAACAATGAGTTGGAATATTAAAATGTAATCATTTTCCTCCCTATAGGTGTGAGCATCTTGACCTGATACCTTCAGAATGATTTCAGAGTGGTGGTATCCTGGAATCTGCCGTGCTGTATCTTTGTAATTTACCTCAAGGCTTTACAAGGTGTCTTATCAAGATAAGTACTGAGACAATGGCCTTCACAAACAAAAGTAATCCGACATTCAGATCTAAATGGCAGCTTTGTTTGCTCCTGGGCATAAACTCAGACGCTCCTGATTTTTTTTTTTTTTTTTTTTTTTTTAACAGTGTTTCTCTAAATGTTCTCACATTGTCTAGAAAGTTACCTTGAAACTCAAATCTTTCAATCTCTCAAATACTGTACCTCTTGGCCAAAAGCAAAACAAATGTGAAGAAAACACATTTCTCAAACTTTTCACAAGCAGCCACAAAAACAACTCACTACAAAGTGTATGTACAGTAGAAAATCAATGCTTGCACAGCATAATGCAGCTGCATCCCGCTGTACTTAACATATTCTCTTTGGCTCCAAATAATATGCCACAAGAACTTTGGCACACTTTCTGCAAGTTGCTGCTTAGTAACTGTTAAAATCAAACTGCGCTCACATCTACGAGCGGATCAGTTCAAGGATTCAGCTGAGATTTTTCTCCAAAACAGTGTGACAACAAACACAGACACTTCAGCATTTAGGAGCCAAGGGATGTTCTAAACTAAAAGTCTCAGAGATGCCGGAGGCGTTTTGTGTTCCCAAGAGAGACAATCCATTCCTCCAGCAAAGATCAGGCTTAACGGAACATTCTGTATTTCAAGGGGAAAGTTTTTGTGAAGTGCAGCGCAGCTTGCATCTCACTTGCCCCTCATAAGTTCCTAATGACATTTACAACGCAAGCCAGTGATGCGGAAATATTTCTCAGAGGAGAGGAGAAGATAAAGCGAAGGAGGACTCACCAAGAGACTGCCCAGCGATGATACGGGCATTTTCTCCCGCCACGGCGGCCCGGGCGTTCCTCTCATTGATGTACTGTACAAAGGCATAACCCTTGTGCACGGAGCAGCCCACTATCTTGCCGTACTTGCCGAAGATGACCTCTATGTCAGTCTTCTTGACGATGGCTGTGTTGAGGTTGCCGATAAAGACTCTGGAGTTGAGGGAACGAGGGTCATTCTTGTTGGTCACGTTGCTGGTCTGGGTTTTACCAGTCATTCTCCTCCTGTTGCCCTCCTGCGACACGGACAAAAGGGGGGGAGGGGGACAGCTTTAGAGGTTGGACAGGCCAACGCCAGCTAACTGTGCTCCTAAAGGAAACAAAAAGCCCCAATGTGTCTAAGATTAAACAGACATGATGGGCATTTGACAATGCCACATCTTATTTATTCGCCTCACACTGTTCTTTATGAAAGCAGCTTTTAATGCCTGCATGTGATACTCACCTTATTGACTACTCATGTCACGTGTTTGTGAATTTGTGAAACTGTTAGCTTGGTAACATGGCATTATTTCTGACTGTTGGACATGAACAGATGCTAAACACGTCAACGTGTTGGGCTGATGAGCAATCCAACATCACAAAAAGTGACATAACTGCATCAGAGTGTCATAGGAACGAATCAAAATAAATGAAAATATGCTAACACGATGCTATAGTTCACGGTTTAGCCATACATTCATTTTGATTTTTATTCATTTTTAGTCAATACATTTTCAATTTAAAGAAAGTGAAATCATGACAGTTAAACAGCGACAAAGTGTATCATCAGGAAAATATTTTCTCATTCCATTTCATAATACCATGAAAAGAACCACAAAAACACACTGAGACACTGTTACACTAGAAGCATGTCCATTAGAAATACACACACACCATATTCTGTTTTTGGCCATTGAGACTGTAATTGTTGCAGGTTTACCGAAGTTTATGCAGTGAATACAATATAGAAGGTTACTGGTCTGTCAAGAGGTGTCTTAAGCCTCATTTTGCATAGTTGAAATGCTCCCACTGGATGGCTCGTGAGAGCATTAGAAGGAGCAACAATATGTGGATGTCGCAGCAGTTTGCTTTGCTTTGTGAGAAACCAAATACAGTCAGTCGCAGAGCTTTGCTATCTCAATACCCATATTGTTGCATCCCTAATGCTTTGTGTGTCATTTCACTGATCACCGAATGCGTGGGCTGTAATTCATGTTACAGTTTTATTCAGACTGTTTTATGCTGTCAAGTTATCAGCATACATTATTCTTAGCTTTTGTATCTTCCCCTGCAATTATTTCCAAGTGACCTTTTCAGAGCTTGAATGTGACTTTTTTTTTTTTTTTTTTTTTTTCAGGAAAGATGATTGGCTGTAACGTCAGGGAAATATGACTACCCAAGGAAAGGATGCACACTCATGAATGAATGTTTAATTACAGTTATCATGAAGCTGATCGGCAGGGAGAAAGATATATCCCACACATTTTGCATGGCCTTTTTTTTTTTTGGCTTGATTTTCACCATAGTACAAGCAAACTGTTTTGTTTTTAGAGCGGTAAAAAAAAAAACAAGCTTTAAATACAATTTATATTTCTAAATGGATTACACTTAGTGCATTAAAGACTGTGAAAATCATGAAGAAAACACTGAATATTTAATATTTGCCCGTTCTTAGTCTCTGTTCTGTGTCCCTGACACACAGTGATAACAACTATTCAGCTTTGAGTCGAAGAACCTGAATAATGGATCCAATCCTCAGTAAATAGGATTAGTAACCAAGGTAACACTGATGTTGTTGGAATATTGTGCAGGCACACACACACACACACACCCATGAACACACAAATCCGTTTTCTCACTCAGTGTAATTTTTGCGGTGCAAGAAGCTGCAGATTCCTACAGCTCAGCCTCTTTGACACTGTGTTGCCTCAGTCTCTTCACAATTACATAATGCAGTTTTTGTGTGTGTGTGTGTGTGTGTGTGTGTGTGTGTGTGTGTGTGTGTGTGTGTGAGTGTGTGTGAAGTGCTGTACTGTAATAGGTTTGTTCAACAAATTACATGGCATGAGATTATGTCAAGAATTCAGTGACAGGATGTAATTCACAAACTGAATGATGACTAAACTCTGCCCTGAGGTTGCTCCCTTCTGAACCAACAGAAGAAGAAGGAGGAAGCTACCCAGTCATCCAAGAAACCGGGGCAGCCATGTCATTTACAGAGCAGATATTCTCTCTTGGGCATCCATTACACTGCCCGCTCCTCATTCTCTCTTTGCACTTGGCAACCCATGTTTTCAGTGTGTAAAAGTCCGAGGCTCCTTTCTTTCGACTGTTGACGCTTCCAAACCCTCTCCGGGTGCGTTAGGACTGGTGTTTACAGTTCTGCATCGCTGTGTTCTTTCTCCATGTGGGTGTGCGAAGGAATAAATTGCTGCTCGCCATCTTTCATGTGGCCTTGACATTTATCAGCAGAAGACGCTGAAAATGAACGGGGGGCTCGGGCACAAAGACATACATGTGCGAACACAAATGAGCAGCACAATGACCGGCTAACAGGAGTTTAAATCCTCCGTGTGACACCCAGCCTGTATTGATGCTCATGGCCGGGACAAGCTGGGAACATGACAAATCAAGGAAGAAGCATTACATTTCCTCTGCCTGTCAGATAAATCAGGTGAGGGGATTGGTCCCGGATCCATCTTACAGCTTCTTACGATAATATTTCATGTTGTCGTCTTTGTTGTTTTCTTTCGAATGGGACATTAATTTATTCCATCAGTGCTTTTTCTGCTGACCTTGCCTTTAAGATATTTACAGCCTCCATTAGGCTTCTCCTAGGAGGAGATAGTGTCACGAGGAAAAACATCGGCGAGAAACATAGGAAGTGATAGGCACTGGGAACGTAATTGGCAAAATAATTGTTTTCAAGGGCTTGACATTTGTTATCGAAAAAAAACACAAAAGAGGAGCTTCATCCTTGAAATGCAGTCGGCAACCTGCTTTTAGTGGAAAAATGATGACCTGGTGCTCAAAGCCCACTTTTAAAAAATGATTACAGCTTCTACAGGACTGCCTTTTGTCAGTTAAGAGCAGAAGACAGATAAGTCTTTATTTTCACTTTCATGCCAGCGTGGTTGTGTCAAAATAGGTGTCACATTTTTCAAAAGGTGGATGTCTCCTTCTGGAATGAAACACTTTGCTGTTCTGGCATAACAGCGTGCTCTGCTTTGAATACGACACAAAACAAAATCCCAATCGCATGCCAACGTAAAAGAAATATGGATAACGTGAGGGCGAAATGGCTCCAAGGTCATTTAGTTGGCAGCACTGCAGGATTGTTGTATTGCTTGAGTGAAAGGAAAAAAAAAAAAAAAGAAAGAGGATTTAGTGCAGAAGGAGGCATACCACGGAGCTCTCCCGTGCTCTGTTATGCATTACGCCCTGCTAGACAGGATCTTAAAAGGTTGTTGTTTGGGTCCGGCCACCTGCCTGATTTATAGGCATTTTCTCATGGAGGGAGTGAACTCATTGAATTGATTCCTTTTGTAATTTCCGACCACTCCACCACTGTGCATTGCTCTTCGCCATGCCTCAGCCACTCTGCTCTGATTGTTGCCTAGGCAGCTTGACATGGTGAGGAAAAGCTGGAGGAGCTGCTCACTGAAACAGAACAGAGGAGCGTAAC
Organism: Salarias fasciatus; assembly: GCF_902148845.1. Lineage (NCBI taxonomy): Eukaryota > Metazoa > Chordata > Actinopteri > Blenniiformes > Blenniidae > Salarias > Salarias fasciatus. The sequence goes on along the minus strand of NW_021941397.1, from coordinate 41,964 downwards.
CTGATACACCTTTTCCAGTGGTATTGCCTCCGTGTACTGCAGGATTGGGAATAATTGCTTCATGTATTCCTCCCATTTATAGCTCGTCCCGACGTTGCTCTGTCGGTCTGACTGTTATAGTAAGGGGAAGAACTGAGAAAAAAAAAAAAAACAAAAGGAAGAAAGTATTTGTAAAAAATCAATGCCTCTATTTGTATAGAAGGTTGCAGAGCATCTCGGTTGTGCAGCCACCCATGTTTCTGTGTACTCTTGTAAATTGTGGTCAGAGGGTGGAACTACTCTGCCCTGCAAGGACAGAATGCAGCTAAAACATCTTGTCGAACGTGAAGCCAAAAAAGAAACAAAAAAAGCAAAACAACGCTGCGATTCAGTTTGAAATGTACAGAATAGAACATAAACAAATTAAATGTCGTATAGGATACTACATAACACGTTTCTACCGTCATCATGAAAAATGACTATAGCCTCCGAGACAGCGCCATCTAAACCTAATTTCTGCCACATTTTCAATCAGATGCTGCCCTTTGGCTTTATGAGTCAAAGTGCACGTTGCAAGGCTGCAATGTAGCAAGACAGCCGCAACAAACAGGGTCTATAAAAAGGAAAGAGGAAGGGCAACTCTAATTTTTTTTTTTCCGGCCAAGGGTGTGTAAAATGTTGTAAATGTGAAATAAATTTTGGTCTATGAGACATTTACACAACCAGTTGTTTATGGCTATCACAACTCATTATAAAGAGGACTTTTTTCCAATAAAAGAAGCTGCACAGAGGCGGCGAGTGAGTTAAAGTGAGCACACAAAGTAATTTGTGCTTTAATGTACGAAGAGCTTTGAACATCATTTGGAATTTATGCTTAGGAAATATATTGAGGATTATGAGTAAGTTTTATCCCCTCATGTACAGCCACCTCAGGCAGCTGAACGGTTTTGTTTTGTTTTGTTTAAATCAGATAATCTATATCAAAATACACCACAAACAGTAACAAATAAATAAATATTATCAGCAAAAAAAAGCCTATGTTGGTCAAACCCAAAGCTATATAAAAGAAATGTTAGTTCTGCACTGAAATCCTCTGGTAACGACAGAATGTACAGAAAGCTCCATCACCCTTCAACCCGTATGTATTTGGTATTACAGTGATCAATAGAACTTTATATAGTTATTCTATAACTCTGTTTATTATTAGTGATTAATCATTTTCTAAAAGTCTTCACCAGCTTTGAAGTGTGTTGCAGGAAGCACATGACAAAAGGCATACTTCAAGCATTTCTCATACAGGCTAATGGAGAACATGCAAACTCCACACAGAAGGATCTGGGAGCATTCTTGCTGTCATGCTAACCTTTGTAGGAGAATTAAAACATCTAATAAATGGTCAATTCAAGTTATAATGTTCAGTCATTTTCTTGCTGATGTGCAACCAGCTGATTCACAAGTTAGCTTCATTTTCTTTACAAGGTCATCCGATGTCAGCATGTAGAGCCGTGTCCGCGTATTCAACATTATGTTTGCTAGTTAAAGTTGGGTTTTGGAATCCGGCTCGTCTCTACGGCTGATTATGATTTCGTGGACAGGATGTCAGAGCTGAGCCGAAGTGTGAGGGGCAGAGTATCTGGAAGCCAGGAGCTTCTTGGGGCTGTTGTCCCATGGAGCAGGTTTGGAGAGGCTGGATTTATAATTCTTTCAGAGGTAGATAGGAGGAAAAGCTGCCTCATGTGGAGAATTCTTTGGGATGTTCAGGAGTGATAGCGAGAGGGATTGTGAGGCTGGCCACAGGAAGGGACAAGCTGCAGATGGAATATGGCTTCTGTTCACCTGATCTGTGAGGCAAAACATGGTCAGTCTATTTCCCTACTCTGTACTGTGGTCTTAAACATTGAGGCTTGGCCCAAAAAAATTTACTTCAGATACAGTCAAGGGGTGGCAACCTCAGGATGTTCAGCCATGCAGAAGAAACTTTAATGAAAGCGATAAAAAAAAAAAAGGTTAAACCTGTTTCTAGTCAAAAATGGACACAAGAACCTTTCAGTTCGGTGAAGAGAAATACCTGCAACTAAAGTCCCAGTTTTTTTTGGTTGAAATGTGCTTTTTGTGTTCAGTCCAACAGCAGTTTTGTATTATAGATTGTGGAGTTGAATCATCAAAAATACAATGTATCACACCCAATAGGTGAGAGTTAATCGAAGCACTGTGTGAAAGTTAAAAACAAACATAGGAATATGTGTCATTCCACATGTTCATGGGGCCTCCACCCATTCTGAAGGATTCTTAAGGTGGGTTTACCATGTAAAGTTACAATCTGTGTTTGATTCTATCATTTAAAACAGATATCTCCAATCCTTTAATCAATCTCAGCAATATTAAAAAAAATAACTATGTATCTATGAAATACTTGCAGATTTTTTTTTTTTTCGTCTTTTATCATGTCTGGAGAGAAAGTTCCTATTTAATAAGCCTCATTAATCTGATCTAACCTCACCACCACAACATTTCACACAGAACCTTTCTCTTCTTACCTGCAGCTAATCTCATTTGACTACAAATAGTGGCTGTACGTTCGGCAGTTCCAGCCATTTTTATTCTTTCCGAACTTCCCTCAGGAAACTCATGGCTATTAGAAAGGCTGGAAGATCTATACAATTAGCCAACATGCAAATGGGGTCATTCCTCAGCTGCACCGGGGAGCTGGGTGAAATGTGAGCTGGATTTCTCCTGTGTGCCAGGGCAAAGCAGACATCAGATGACACAAAAAATGTCCTAATGTCTACAGGGAACCTGCAGTTTATGATGGACGGGAGAATTGCTTTAGTGCGATGACTATATGTTGTGTGTGGTTGCATGCAGCTGCAGAGAACTTGAAACTAATCTGGTCAAACATGGTGAGCTGTTGGGTGCAGAATAGATCGATCTCTGTCTGCTCTTAATCCAATTTGATTGGCCACAGTCGGACCCGGGCGATATAAAATCCACTCTGCATGATTATTTGAAAGCTTCCCCTCTACTATAGCGCATACAGCTCCATGGAATATGTAAAAGCTTTCTATCCATTGTACAGTGAAAAATCATCATCGTATAGCATCAAAAATCAAAACTGTGGCAAAGCTCACATTCATGCTATAGACATAGAGTGAACGTGACCTTTAAATAAACCTTTACGCTCTCACCTGTTTCAGCTGCATGCATGCTCAAACCCTTGAATTGTAAACATTAATTTGCATTTTGTTGAAGAGCTGCGGCTTCAGTGTCCCACTCAAATGCATAATGATCTATTTTATCACGCTGCTTAAATGCGTGTATTTACTAACAGGAACAATCGCAGTAACTGCAGTAATCAGAACTATGATTGCACTAACAGACTTTGCATATTGGCTGCAATTGGTCTTTGGTACACAACATTGTGAAGACCGACTACATGCAGTAAATTAACATGAACAACATTTTAACCACTGTTCACTGAGGGGGGATTGTTAACCGTGCAAAAGAACAAGAAGAGAAGAAGAAATAGCTGTGAATATCAATTTGCTCTTCACTATTTCGTCCTCAGCGTCATCTTTCTACTGATGTTCAAGAGCAGCTACTGTATGGAGAGTTTTTCAAGCATTTTCAGTGAAAGTACATTGAGATAGAACAAAAATTGTAAAGATTTATCGCACAAAACAGCAACTGCAGGAGGACAAAGCAGCACAACACAACATAGATCAGAGTCAATAGAGTGTTACATTGCAATTTTTTTTCTCTTACATCTTATTAGCATTTTTTTTTAAACTTTAGAGTTATTCCATGCTAACTTGAATGGGGCTATTTGTTTAACACATTCATTCATCTTTTCTAGTAACATTTACTCAACTGATTTTTTTAAAAAAGCTAGACGGACCAGGTGTCTTACTGCTAAAGGCAGGATGCAGAATCATCAGGTCTCCCGTCGGCTACCAGGCTAACTCAGGTATAAAAAGTCAATTATGTGCATATTCACACCTATACAGCCACATGGGAGACCTCGGTTATCCTCACATGCGTGATTCCACTATGAGAGGAAGCCAAATTCATGGAAAAAAAAAAAACAAAACGCGCACAGAAGACATACAAACTCCACTGAGAGAGCTACCAGTTTGAACTTTGAGCCTACTTACACTGAAATAGAAAAATATTAACTACTATAACACGTGTGCTCAATATTTGTTTGTTATTTAAATTATTTGTATGCTTTGATAAATTCCATATAGACAAACCAATAAGGATTCCCCCAAAATAAGGTCCAAAAAGCACTAAACTATCCTCAAATATTGTGAAGGTGTGCTTTGATTCATTGGTTCTCACATATTTGGCTGCTGACCGTTTTGCTCTCCTCATTAAATCGGGATGTGTCATCATTAGCGCTCCAAGTTGCAGCTGCAGCTGGGACAAATTTTTAATGGGGGTAAATTAGCATTTGTTAACATCAACTCTGCAGGGGGGGGTAAAACAAAGTCTCAACTTATAATTAGGAGCATTAATCTACACTTAAAAGGTGTTTGACTGTGATGAAAACAGACTGGAGCCAGTGCTTCAGTCATGCAGCCAAACAGCAGTTTTGTCACAGAAAGGGACGCTTTCTCATTTTCAGCTCTCTACAATTAAAGGTTTGCATCAGGATATCTCTTATTTTTGGGCGCTTCTGTGAGCCGCCTGGTTCTCAACAGTCTGCATTGTAAGAGGATGACAGGCTTTTTTTTTTTTTTTTTTTTTTTGGCTTCAAAGGCTTGGCAACCGCTCAGTGGAATTTAAATGACCTTAAATTCACACGTTTTGTTTATGGGATTAATATTCTGAAAATCAGGAATATTATCTGTATAATGTTCTCAAAATAAGTTCATTTTTCACATTTTCCGCACTTTGCTCCCAGTGTGTGCCATGCATATCAATACGCTGCTGCGTTCTTGAGTCAGGCTCTGAGGTTAGACGAAGGATATATTTGGCCTTGCCTCTTCCCTGGTAGTGTTGCACTGAGCGTCTGGTCGGCCATCTGTGGACTTGCCGTGACCTATGTGTCAGCGGAGGCCTTTCCTGGCAGCGCTGCCCTTGCCTGTAGCACCGCCTAGCGCCGGAACGGCTTCATGAGAAGACGTTTGTCTGACACCCCGCTCGGATCTGTGTACATATTTCTGCTGCTGGCGAGGTGTGATGACTTGGAGTCCCGCTCTCCCGTCTGCTGCGCAGTGCAGCTGGCCCGGCCATACGTTACCACCGCGAGCGGCACGATCAATCAAGTCACCGGAATTTCATTAGTTTCATATCAAGGTAAGCAGCCAGGGATGCTCGGCCCGGACGTGGGGAGCTGGCAAAAGAAAATCTGGAAAATAGCTTTGCTTTGTGTGACCATCAGGCTTCGCTGTTTCCAGCGTCGGTTTCGTTTTTATTCATAATCACTTGGTCTGCCAAGTGGAGAGTGTATGCAAAGTTTATTCCAGCCATTCATCACCATCCACCTGACAAGAATAGATAAATCAGAGCAAGTGGTATTTAGGACACGGGGTAAAACACGGTTTGGATCAAAGTTTCTTGAGGATGCTGACGTCACAGCTGTCACATTATTCCACTTCTTGTGGATTCCCAACGTGAGGAGAGGCTAATCATTGAAAATACTACTGACAGTTCAGTTTGAAGGGACCTGTGGAGTATGTAACTGAGGAACATCCGTATGAAACAGCCCTCAGACTGTCTTTGAAGATACAAATCTCCATGATTCCATGTTTATACCTGTGACAGCTGCCTCCTCTTACAGCCCGGCTAAATGTTCAAGGGTAGAAGAAACTTTGTAAAACACATCGACGGAGGAGGGGTGGGGAGTGCACCGAAAACTTTAAAGACTCCGAAGCACTTCAAAAGCTTCTTCATGGCTGGGTGACTAATCTTCAAAGTTATGCCAAGGATTGAGCTGATAGCGCCACTGTGCAGAGCAGGTACAAACATGCTTGTCAGCGCCACTGATGTGTGAGGTGCGGAGAAACGGAGGAGAGATAAAAACAAGAGCTAATTGAGACCAAGTGTGTCCCCGGCCCGAGTGACACGTAAAGCCCCTGGCTGAAGACATCTGGTAATTACAACTGCCACAGAAGCAACCAGTCAAAGAAACACAATGTCTGAGGCTGAAGCCAGACGTTAAATCGAATTAGGGAATTATTGGCAATTCTGGAGCTTCTTTCAAATTCTTACTGTGAATTCATCTTTTAACTGAATATAAATATAATCTGAAGGTCAAACAATTGTTTAGAGGAAACCAAAAGTATCTAATGACAGAAGAAACGTCTTTATGCTTTTAACTGTGGCTTGAATTCTATCCAAAAAAGTTGTTCAGTGCCAAATTTTTTTCTCCACTCACCTGTGCATGTTTTTTTTTTTTTTCTTTCCAGGAGTTATTCTGTTCACATGGGTGGTTCAGCACAGATGGTAAAGCCCCGGGAGGCAAATGTGGAATTTGTAATGTGATATTGGATTGGAGCGTATGAATAAAATGACTCCACTTTATACTAAATTGCTTTTTCTCCAGAAAAATCTTCCAATCAGTTTGTGGTTTAATATAAAAAAAATACTGTTGCACAATATGTCATATTAGTTGCAATGTACAGCAGGCCTCTTTGAATTCTCTCCATATCGAAGTGATACACAAAGACTGAAGTGAAATTATTTTATGACCTCCATTACTGTAATCATCCAAACCCTGATTAATCCCTCTAAACACAGCAAGGATTAAAGTTGGAAAGTGAAAATAAGCACAAAAACTGTTTATTAAAGTTAAATTTCTTTCCATATATTTACCAGCAGATTTTCTCAACCCATGAATAATTCACAAACTTCCTCTCTCTCCTCTTCTACTTCATAAAATGGTGAAATATAGAAGCTTGTGAAAAAAAACATTCCAGTGCAGGCATGAATCAAATCAGGACAAAAGCAGAGCTTGCTGGGTGTCCAGTTCAATTGATTTTTCTCAGTTTAAAATGTGCATATCAAAGCAGCCTCTTGTAGAGAAGGGCCTCTTGTAGTGAAGGGCATAGTTCACCCCCCCAAAAAAATCAAAGGAGACTTAGCGCACCCGGCATTTAAGAGCTGCATCTTAAAAGCCCAGGAGTCCTTAAAGAAATACATCACTGTTGCTACTGAGAATATGACGCGTCTCGCATTCTCAGGAGAATATGCTATGAATTTCAATGCCAAAGTTGACAGTGTGTCAGCTGTAGCCTCGAGGCTGACGTGACCTATGTTTATATAGGTAACCTCTGATCGCAATGTGAATAAGTACATGTAAATTCCACGGATCGTCCTCTGAGTGGGGCAGCTGGAAAGATCGGAAGCGACACAGACGAGAGTTCATACAACACAAATGAATTTAACAATAAGATTAATCGTCATGATGCAGGATGTAGATGCCAGTTCACTGCACTTATGCTTGATGTGACTCGCTAAGGGGACGGAGGGAATTATCCCACCTAGTGGTAAGTTATCTCTCGTACAGGAAGTGATTTCCAAGAATTCTGGTTTCACTTTAATTGAACCAGTTGTTGACATCTTTTTTAATTCAAAGACAATTAATGTTTGTTGTTGGAGGCTTTAACTGTCCTCTGAGAGAAGGTAGAGGATTGTTAGTCTTTAATTACAACCATACAGCCTCCAACTAATGCACCTGCTGCCCCTACTGTTTTGCGCTGAAGCCAAAAATTGTGTGATTCATGAGTGTCTTTATCACAATGTTTGCATTAAGAAGCCTCCACCACCCCAGAACACACAACCTTTTCCCATCATCTGTCCCGACCGATTGCAGTATGAGGATTTCTTGCTCGCTAATGTAAATACCAACAGAATTAAATGACATTATGGAAATTGAGTCCTGAACATCAATATACAATTTTCCCTGGCTGCATGTGGTGTTTTCATTAAAACAGGCTCCCATCCTCTCCATCTGGATATCATTACATCCATTTAATTTGCATCCATTTATTTGTGTAACATTTTTAGTGTAACTGAAAATCATACATAAAAAATACCTCGATATTTGCAGAAGAGTCCTGAGGAGGTCACTTGATTTCCAGATAAGTCAGAATTAAAACTGCGGAAACAATAAGATGAGCTTTCCTTTACTTAACCTCTATTTAAATGAGAAACACAAATACAACTGCAGCAATTCAACTCTCCGACATACGAACCAGAACTCAATTACCCAAGCCACGAGCTAAAGGTGCATGCATTTTTTTTATTTTTATTTTTTTTTTTTACTCGGAGCCAGAGGAAACCCTCGAGGGCCTCCCTGGGCAATAATGCCGTCACGGTGCTTCAAGAAGTAAATCTTTTTCCGTTGCACTGGCATATTTCCATTTATCACGTTACTGACACATGCTGTAGGAGCTGCAGGCTTCAGTGTGAAGGATCAGAGTGGACTGTTTGCCAAAAGAAAGACATTTTTTAATGTTGTTGCTGTTATATGTTGTGTTCAAATGCTCATATGTTGTTGCACTATGAAAAGATGTGTAACTAAAAGGACTTTACGCCGACACACGCAGTTACTCACACAGAACTGAATGACAAAGTCCTCACATTTGTACACAAATACCAAACAAAAAGCACATTAAAGCGATGGAGAACCTCACACAGCAGGCTGATCACAATCCTTGAAGCATAAGTTTTGACAGTTTGACAGTCAATGCCGTCTTTTGTGCAGCAGGAGAGGCTGATAGAGTCTGTCTGCTGCCCTCAACGCTTCTCCTCCGCTCACAGTAATAAAATAAAACACATGCAGCATATGGCTTCGCGAATAATGTGGACAGGCTTCAACAGTTTCACTTGCATGGAACCAAACAAACAACATATAAAAATAGACATTAAAGAAAGCCGACTGGCGTGGTTCAGAAGGCATTATCAAACACATTTATGGAGTTTCTTTTTATAATAACACATCAATCACGCAGAGAGAAGTGACACCTTCTCTTGCAGAGTGATTGCTGTCAACAAAAAAGGCTCAGATGTTACCAGCAAAAGGTTTGAAAGATCATATCGGAGAATTTATTTATATCTAAGTAAAGTGTCATCAGTGCTTTAGAAATTATGTCTAAATATAAGATTCAAAGGGTTTGAATGACGGGAAGCTTTCAGATCCTTCAGCAGCACACAGGATGACATGCAAGTCTTTAGGCCCCATGCAGAAGCCAGACCACATAATAACTGAATGAATGCGCTCACATCCTCTTTAGAGGAACCTGAACTCAGATTTCTGGAGTTCATATGAGGGAAACATCCCTTCGAATGTGTTTGGCCACCTGTAAATTTAAACCAACTATTATTTCAATTACATAAAAACAAAGATCAAATCCTTATTATAAGAGGACTAATGATTCTTCACCTTTCAGAAGAAGGCTGCTGCTAAACCTCTGACCCTCCTCTCTGTCTCTGCTCCCCTCTCGTATCTTATCACATCATGCATTTCATTATTTGTAGCCGAGTGGCACCTTGCACTGTGTCATATACAGTAAGCGTCAGATTGTATTATTAATGTTGATAGATTGTCGGATGAATCATCGTGCACGTAAGCCACCTCAGTGGAGGAGGGCGGTGGATTCATGCACCTGCCCCTGGGACTTTAAAAGATACAGATAAACCGCTTCTTCATGGATGGGTGAATCCTGTTAATTTGTGGTTCTGGTGGAGGAATAACAAGCATTATACAATATCAGGCTCCCCATGTGGTTTCTCTCTCGCGCCACTTGTACAGTTTGCAATCCTGTAATCGGCATAAAAATGAATCACCCTAAAAAATCAAATTCCAGCTGATCACATGCTATTATTTGCCTGATCGCAAAGTTGTGGATTTACTTCAGTAAACCTATAAACACTGTCATTTTATAATCACTGTGTGCTGATTCCCTGCTTTGCCTTCCAGAGTTGAAGAGGATTAAGCCTGGGTTCCCTTAGCTAACCCAATAATATGTATGACAGAGCTGCAGGCAGCTTAGTGTTTACTGCCTCACATCTCTCCGAGGAGCTCCAAGTACAGCATAGACAGCCCTGATGTTTTCTCTCTATCACCTCTGCTCCTTCTCACGCTAAATCACTGATACCTACTGCATTGCACCGCTACTTCAGTCTCTATATTATGTCTCAACAGCTGTCTGAATGCAGCATTTCTGTATTGCCTCGTAGACAGCAGCAGTGAGCATACAGCTCACCAGCAAAAACATGCTTTTAGAAAAAAAAATTACAAATATAAATGCTGTAATGTCAGAACAAGTTTGCAAAAACAAGAAAACTGTCATGCATAGTTATAACGTCTTGATGCTGTAAGATTTGTCAAGTTAAATATGGTTGGAGAAAAAGCAGCTTAGTAGTATTCGAAAATAATGATTGCTCAGTGATTGAAAAGTGATCATGATGATGATACAAGAAGAGGACAAAGCATAAAACTCCTCATTTTCAGGTTTTCTTTCAAGTTGCTTTTTGTAGAGTCCCCAAATTCATAGTTTCTAAAATAATATCAAGCTGTTTGAGCTTTCGCTTAGCCGTGCCTTACAGCATGAACCTACGTCACGAAGGCTGAACTTCTTTCGACTGGCCAGCTTTCACAAAGTGCCTCTTTCTGTGGCTCTGAGCTTGACAACATGGTACATAGAATGCTTTTAAATGTGACCGCAGCCCCGCAGTCTCGAGGCAGAAGATGATTTAAGAAAATCTGATTGAATAACAACAAAGCTGAGCAGTGCTGGATTAATTGTGATGTAATGGAATAAAAATATCCAATTAAATATGAGGTGACACTATTCTTAGAGGCTGCCCAGTAGCATTAGTGGTTCACCCTCTTGCCGTGTCTATGGATTACTGTGTGGAGTCATTATGTTACAATAATACCAATTTTCTCTCATATTCCAAATACTGTCGAGGTGTATTTTCCCTGGGATGGAAAGGTGATATCTCCCAGGGATACTCTATCTTTTGCTCATGGTAAACTGGGATTGGCTCAATTGAACGCAACAATTTAAATTAAAAAATAAAAACATCTCGATGGACAGTACCTATATTGCGTGGTGCTTTTGGGGTGCTGACCACATTTGGCGCCCACCAAAATGTATAGTAATGTTTTCATGAATACTGGCAACATGTAGGGTTCCCTCTTTATGTGGATAGAAGGTGGAAACAACAAACTCTGTAGTAAAATCTGCAGAAGTTAAAAATAGGAATAGAATGCCCCTGGTTCTTGATGGTGATGGTGACAACTGTGTGTTCTTGTCAAAAGGGGGAATGTTAAAATTACAGAAGTCAAAGATGCTTTATTGCATAGCAAAATGAAATATCCAGAAAACAAGACCTTTTCTTTCGAACCCAATGCTCAGGCTGGTTTGGTGTGAATTAGAGTACAAGGACACTGCTGCACGACAGTCAGTCTCAAGCGCCACTGGATCGATCGAAAGCACGCTCAGGTTCTATTCACATGACAATGATCGACTGAAAACAGTCTTGCTTTTCTGTCTTCTTTTTAGAAGACTTTGACGGTGCTGAACACACAGAACACACAAAACTGAACTGAACTGAACACACAGAACTGCCAGACTTGCTTAAAATACTGTAACTTACATATCATGCCACTAGTAGGTGCTGTACAAACACATGCACAAGCAGACAGAGAACGGTTGGTATAAACATACTTCCACATCTTAAACTGCTGAATGTAGCACTGGCAATCATACAAAAAGTCCATTGCTGTTTTTTTTTTTTTCCTTGGGGTTATTATAAAGACAGTAGCTGGCAGCCGCTATAAACAAGAGCAAGAAATTTGCAGTATGTGAAACTAAATGTCAGAAAATCAATAAAATAGACACTCCATGCCTTCAGGAATGTTTGAATATTAACATGAACAATCGTTCCTTTTAAAAATGTATTTAGATTAGAAAAAAAAAAAATTGTCCGAAGGTTGCATATGCAGTCTATATTTGTAAAATACTATTCATCCTTCATTGCTCACTGGCTTGGGAAATTGGTTTCGGTTGTTGTCTGTCTTCCAAGTTAGTCATCAGGAGTGCTTGGCTGCATGACATACATCCTCAAGTCTATCAGTGGTGACAGCAGCACACCTACAGCACAAACAAACAGGTTTTCCCTACCCGTAAATGAAATATGGCCTTTTTTTTTAATGCGTACTAAAGGAAAAATAAGTCATAGAGACAGTACTTTTTTCATTCCTAGATACATGGCGACAAATCTGACTCTGTAACTATACGACTGATTGTGGTCTACGTGAGACACCTGACATCTGTCAAGACAACTTCACGAAATGAAGGGAACAGGGATCTGTTGGCGGAGTTGAAGCTTGAAGGCATATCCACCTGTGTGAAAAGATAACAAAAATAAATAAATAACAGTGTGTTCTTTGTAATATAATGTCACAATGTGTCTATTCCCTCTTTAAACCACTGTCGCTTTGGATTATGTCCTCGAAAATAAGAACAGTCCTATAAAACTGAGCGGCAGTTTTAGCCGAAAGCCTGCAACCCTCACTGATAATGAAAACGTTCCACTTATGTTAAATGTCGGTTTGTGGTTTTCAAGTGAATAAATTACCACAGTAATATTGCAAAGGTTTGTTTTTGTTTTTCTTTTTCAGATGAGCATTTTGAATGTCCTGCTGAATCAACTTGGGAATAAACATTTCAATGATATTTACAGCAATATCAGGCATGCAGCAGACATCTCAGACCATTTTCCTCCTGATAAGGAAGAAACCTGGAGCTTTCGAATAATATGTATTTGGGTGGATGAAACAAGCAATGAAAGAAAATATGATGAAATAATCATCAAAATACAGTGTTTTTCACCCTTTTTCAATAGATAGTTTGCTTTAAAGTTGAATATGCGTCAAAAAAAGTGAGAAAACTAGCCACAATTTCTTCCCCAGTGATGAATGTTACGGGATCAGACTGCAACTTTTGTTGGTTGAAATAGTCACATCTTATAAATGTCCGCGATTATGGAGGAAACACTGCTCAGCGTTTTGCATTCACACTTTCGTTACCGAGCGTGTCTGTTTTAAGATCCATTTTCAGATAACAGAGTCATTTGGAGGTGGCCGTGGCCCGGTTAGGAGAGTGGTTGTTTCTCATTTGTAAAGTTGCAGGTTTGATGGTTGGGATGCTGAGAATGCCCAAATTCCTGTTTAATGAATGACAATACTGACTGTGACGACTTATTCCTTTAAGGGAGTTGAACTGTCGACATGCTATTCAATTCAACGACATGATGTGAAAACAAAGAAATCTCCAGATATTGGACAGACTCAGACCAGGTTGGGAAATCCTCTGCATTTCTCCCTAAACCTGTCCGACAGGATGCCTGTTCCTTTCTGAATGTGGACTCAAATTTGTAGGTCATGCTTTGTCCCTCAGACTGCCCCAGCAGGTGTGCTGGAAAAATGCCAGCCTATTGATTTTATGGGAGTTGTGTCAGTTGTAACAGAGTTGTAAGCAGCGTTCTTCGATTGCCGCAGCCATTCCCCCTCCGGCATGACACACTGGATATGACTCCTTAAGCTACTTCTTTTCATTGTTTTCATTTTGTCCCTCATCGTGTTTTTACTTATATTAGAAATGAGTCTTTACCGAGTCCCGATTTGATGGACGTAGCTTCTCTCTGGGATCAAATGATCTTTCAGTATTCACTATGAGGTACGTGCAGCTTGATGTTGAAGAACTTCGTCAGTTATATATAAAAAGAAAAAAAGGAAAAGGAATTTAGGGAAGTTTGACTTGAGGTTTGTAATGTCTGTTTAATATCGAGGATGTTTTTTTTTTCTTTTTTTGACCTAGTTTGTCGGCCACTTTCCAGAACTTTATTTCTGCACCTAATTGCTTTAGGTGGTTTTTAACATCTAAACATCTTAAATAGAACTAACATTTTCTAAAGCTGCCACATTAATAATAAAAGAGTAGTATAGTAAATAAAAATCACAAGTGCAAAAACATGGGTGTGCCAGGTACGAGTAAAGTAGTTGCAGGCATTTATGTAAGATGACTTACCATTTCCAAATGTATATGTACTGCACTATAGATCAGTATGTTTGTAACGACGTGTTTTCTAAAACAGATCTCTAGAGATGAGGCTATGTGAAAAAATGAGACCGCCTCAAAATATATATATAAAAAAAGAAAGCGAATAATACATAAATTCAGCATTATTTTTTAATGTGAAATTGATTAGCAAGTCTGATATTGACCCAAAACTGCATCAGTGCAAGACAGAACATGTGACAAGTGCTTGAATTCAATCGCGTGAGCTTTGTCAACTCTGCTTTACTCGGATTTTAAATACAATCATTTGATGTGATGTGCCCTCTCTGCTGGTACAGTAGCTTTCATCATTCTGGTGCAGAGTAGAGAAGAGGGAGTTATATTCAGTATAAAAAAAAAAAAAAAAAAAAAAATCACAGATGTAGCCAATCTCTCTAAGCAGGATTGTTTTGTCAGGAATAATTTAAATTCAAAATATTATGTTCTGAAAACACTGGATCACTTTATCGTGCAAACGCCGAGGGCAGCTCGTCTGTTTTTCTTTGAATAAGAAGCAATAAAGCAAAGTGAGCAGTGTTGACCCATACTGAACATCTCGATCTGAGGTTTAATAGGTGTGATCTGTAACTGGATTGGAATGAAATCCCCTATTTACAGGGGACGCTTTTGAAAAAATCACTTCAGTACAGTGTGTCAGAAAAGATGAAAATGCCAACGTTCATCTGATTTTTACCACCCAGTGTCCAAAGGGTAGTGTGTTCATCAACCACCAACTTGTGTCTCCATATGCTGCATTCTTTATCCTTATGCCAGTAATCAATATGGGTGCTGAAGTACGCTGGTTCGTGCCGCTGGGGTCATGTTTACTATGCAGCGTGTATAGGCAGACACAAATCTCTGGTTGCTGGTGTAAAGGATTCTCTTTGAACAACAAAGAGCAGGCAGAAACTAATGCTGCTTGTGGTCTGCAGCTCCATGTTTCTGTAAGTGCTGCAATTGTCGTGCACAACGACGGTACAGTGAGGCACGCTGCGGAAACACCTGATGGTGCACAATAATGATATCCTAATGACACTTGATGAAAGTGAAATTGCACTGCAGTCATTTTCCTTGATGTCTGGTGACTGCACGCTGGATTTTAGTGAAGTTTAGATTTTCGGTAACGTGAGTTCAAAAGACATGTTTAAAAAGTTTGAAGGGTTTTCATCAGACTTTTTTTTGGGATTTGACTGTGAAACTGTAATGCACTTTACTGGTGGACTCAGGTGGATAAATACTGTCAAGACTGCCTCAAGTATTATTTTTCCTGCATTTTGTTCTTCATAATGCGGGATGAAGAAATCTCAAATCAGTTTGACAACGCTGACTTTTTAAATCCCAAAAATGTGCCGTTTTAATATTGTTGATTTGTCCAGCATACATCTTTAGATTCACAAACCAGAAACATCATCGGTGTTTTGTCATGGCTTCGTTCATTTTTCAACACACACCATCCGGAAGGTGACCCAATCAGGTCTGGAAACCTCCCATCTGTGTCCAAGTATCTGATCGCCTATGGGCTCTATGCACAACTCAACCACTTCCTGAACGTCAGGAGGCTCCTTGTTTCCGTCTTTCATGATAGGACGAGCTGATTAATGCAGGTGTGTCTGACCATTACTGTTGTGGTTACAGAGGTCAGGGACACCTGGATTAATCAGCTCGTCCTGTCATGAAAGACAGGAAACAAGGAGGCTCCTGAAGGTCAGGAAGTAGTGAAGGTTGTGCATAGAGTCCATTGAGCTACCTGCCGTTTGATCTCCATGGGATTTTTCCAACCCTGTGAAGTCATGACAGTAGGCCTGCTGAGGAAAGGCATGCAGGTATATCCACTCAAGCTGTGTGAACTATATGTCATCCTTGAATCACGTACAAAAAATATTGATCTTGTTTGTAATGGTTTAAAAGCTGATGTTTTCATGTTAGAAAGTGTATTTGTAATATGAATCTTCAATGGGAAAATGTGTTCAGTTTATGTGAAAAATAAGTGATAATGTTAATAATGGTTTTACCATAAAGCTCGAGGGCAGTGGTTGACTAGTTCATCTGTTTCTCATTAAGGCAAGTCAAGCAAAACAGCCAAACAGCCTGGCTGTCTGAATTCCTTCTGCCAAATCTTCATTCACACATCTTTCTCTAATCTACGCTCGACCAAAGTGTAAAACTGAAAACTTGTCTTTTGGCAGTTTCAGCAGTTTTTCCTTTACTTGCTGGGATTGTGTCCGAGAGAGAACCTGACTGAGGATCACCAATGGAGGCACCAAGTCACTACAGTTAGTTTTTGTGCTTATTAACAAAGGCTAAGGAGGGTCATTCATTGCCAAGCGGAGGGCAAAATTAAATAATCAGCCCCACCTTGCCAAACAGAAACCCTAAAATAAGACTGACTGTAGGCTATTGTACAATTTACTAAAACAACCTCTTTATTGCAGTTGTTATTCACTTCTTTAAGTACTTTAGCATTCATTAATTACTTGCTGAAGTAACTTTTAAAATTCCTTTAAAACTATATTTCTTAAAGATCATTACAGTATCTCAGGTTTTTCCTCTGAAATGCATACTTTATATTCAACAGACACTTGGAAATCAGAGCTATGCAGCATGAAATAACACTGAACTTGACTTGAAATTGAGTCTCTTCTACCACAACAGTCGAAAATCAGGGCAAAGTGCTACCAAATATCAACACTAAAAATGTCATCAGGGTTGTATTACAACTATAGCAACATTGCTTTGCATATATATTATGGTCTTTTTCTGATGTAGGACAGTGGAAATATTCTAGTCTTTCAAAATCCACGAGAGAAACTCATGAAATATTTATGGATCCAAGCAAACAACAGGATATGTAATTATCATCAAACATGGGAGCACACAATGACTGCAATCAAGCCACTTCTGTCTCCCTGTCTGTCAACCCAGGGAAAGGTTAAGTTTCCCTCCTACTCCACTAATTTCTGCTGACCTTTCCAGGGTAATGTCTCTAACCCAGCAACGTTTCTCAAAATTTCTCATGCTTATTAAATCACTCAAAATACAATCAGTGCTCAGTCTGTCTGAAGAAACAGGATCCTGATTTGTGTGTGTGTGCGTGTGTGTGTGTGTGTGCGCAGTACTCCAGTAGGCCTCTATAAAAAAAGCGCTCTAACATATTCCACAGAAAAATGTAGCCTGGTTGAGACGATGACACATCCTGACACGTTACTATGACACTGGCAAAGATCCAGAGTGTGAGACGAGACTTGAAAGCACAACAAGGCCACGGAGAGCCATCTTGAGAGTTTACATGGAGTATTTCTGTGGCTTTTAATGTCTTGATTTCCCATATGAGGCAGCATGATTCAGCACTGCCTCAAAGTGTTTTGCATTTTTACCTCTCTTAGGAGACTGTTTGCTGGAGAAATGAGTCTCGTCACAAATGCAAGCTGCCAAAGTTGCTGTATCTGATCAGGAATGCAAAGTATGCGTCTATACACTAGTAATGAATACTTATTTTGTGTGACTGAATCATACTGCATTCATCAGGGCCCGATATTGAAAGTTGTGTAACAGAGTATATATTTATCGTCATTCAAAAAAAAAAAAAAAAAAAGTCGATTTGCAATGCTGACTGTGATTGGACTTAGAGATGTGGAGTAGATAACCTTTCTAGATATACTTTCCTACCAAATCTCAATACAGAGTGTGTTATAGAAACCACTATCTTTAATGTCTAATCCATCCAAAACTGTACGCCTTCACTTTTTGCAGCATTTATCTGAATTTAGAGATTAATTCTAGCACCTTAGCTAAATACGGTGGTTCTTTCTGTTCTCTGTTATTTGTCTTTACGCATTTTAGTCTCCATCTATCTGCTTCTTTATAACCACCCCAATTTACATACTGTAAGTATGAGTCTGACAATTTGCCATATTTATTGTCTGGGTTGCGGTTTTCAGTGCCTCAGTTTGTCAGTTAGCAGTCATCAGTGCAATTTAATTAAGAAGCCTGCCAAAGGATCCCAAATTATGCTGCGTGCCACACTTTGCCTTCATTAATACGAACTCGAGCCGCAAGCTGACTCAAACTCTGCTGCGATCGTATCATCAGTCTTTGTGCTACCATTTAAAAATGAAACTTGAAACATCCTTTGCTCACAGCTGGCCGAAATCCATAGGTGTCATATTCCCTAATGGATGTTTAAACCTGAAAGCAGTGAATGCTGCAGCATAATTTTGCAATGTGAGACCAGACTGAATCCATTAATACCTTATAAGTTGTGCAAAAGTCCTGAGTGCAAAATGCAATGGACATTTGAGTTGATCTGATCAGTAGGAAGCAGGTTACATAGACCAAAGTAATTGCAAAGTGCTTTGAACAAGTAACTTCTCAATATCAATTATGTCTTCAAAGGCTGGAAATGTGAGTGACTTCTGATTGACACATAGGCAGAACCTTCACATTGTGCTGGGTTCAAGAGTGAGACGTCCAACATCCTGCACGGAGTCCTTCTCTCAGCTGGATTAAGCTGCACACGGTGAAATGGGTCTATTTATGACCCAGACATCACAGAGAAATAATGACCCTTCATTTTAAAGGCTTCAGTGCTATTCAACCTCGAATCCTTTACATTTAACCGTCATCCGACTGATTTTATTGCCACATCATGATAGCATCAGTCACATAAGAAAAGTAGAAGAGAATGTAGTTTTTTTTCCAATCGCAACTGTTTCATTTACTTTACCGTTTGGTCATTTTAGGGCACTGCTGTCGCAACATGTCTGACCAGAACTATTGCGCTTCAAGTCTGTCTGTGTCTGCCTTCATTAAAAAAAAAATGATATGCGCGTTTTTGGTTTATCATATATTATTACAAAAGGGCTATTTTAAGTGTGTGTATTTCAAAAGTGATGTGTTTTTTTTTTTCCTGTATTGGTCTGATTTAACAAATATCCTGTATAAAGGTGGCTACAGTTCTAAAACATACTAGAACGTTGCAGCAGATGAATCTGAATTTGGCTAAAAGCAAGAACATTTCAATATGCGAGATGCTTTGCCCCAAAGTCAAAGCTATGCAAGACAGAAAAGGAACAGCACATATTCAGGAAAGACTGTAAGACATAAGAATGGGTGAAACACAGTAATTATCTATGACAGAAATAAGTTGTGGGAAGTCAACTGAGGAAATGCCTCTCCTCACAATAACAGCAGCATTGGTGCTGAAGCCGGAGCCAATTTATAACCTTGTTTTGTTAAAAGGAGACGGAAACAAGGCAAATGTTTTCAGAGGTGTTAGACTGCATGACACGTTTTGCGTGATCTGGTTATTCCACCCTGGATATTCCATATTCATGAAGACAAACACGCTAAATCGATGGGGGTGTGTTTTGCACTTTAGTCAGATGCAATGCTAAGTGTTTTGTGTTAGTAGTTCACACTTGTTTGCTCATTTTTAAATGCACAGATCTTTTTAATGCATCATAGCTGCAAACCTCAGAGTCTACCAAGCTGCAGGAACTAAACATACTGCAGTTGTGGCTGGTTATTGTTCATATCAAACATTACTTACAGGCTTTTTGAAGTTGCTTTAGAAACACTGTTTGAAATTGCTTGTAATTTTGTGAAAAATACAGGGCTTCCAGTGAGCATCAGCATCAGCCCAGCAGATAGGAACACCTTGCTGGCGAGAGAGTTCAGAGAACGCCATGACTAGTTAGAGCTGACACAAAGGTCATAGCACCTCGGGTGATACTCTTTACGACTGTGGTGAGCAGAGGAGCATCTCAGAATGAACAGTATGGCTCGGCCTTCAGGCAGATGGGCTACAGCAGCTGTTGGGTTTCATTTCTGTCAGTCAAGAGCACAAATCTGGCACTGTAGAGGACACAGGGCGAGGACTGGAAGATGTAGACCGGTCCAGAAAGTCTGGCAGCGTAGCAGTATTGATCCAGTTCAGGGTGCTCCACTGTGGTGTAACTGCATGTCGAGTGTTTTGTTGGGGTCATTAATACCATTGAAGAATGGTTTAAATGGCCTGTCTGAATATCGCTGGTGACCATATACCTCTCTTTATGGTCACAGTTTTACAATCTAATAGTCAGTACGGCAACATGATAAAATGTTACAAAGCCAAAGTAGATTCTAACCGGCTTTATGACAAATTCATTTGATCAATATGGCCCCTGCAATCTCCACAGAGAGTTAAGATGAAAACTCTGACAAATATCTAATTATTGAAGCTACAACTTAAAAAAAAAAAAAAAAACACTAGAAAAAAAAAAGAGCTTGGAAACCTGATGCCAACAAGCATCGTGAGGCAGAAAGACTCGTCCTTGCTCTTAAGTATGCATGTACTGTATGCATGTTGACTTTCCATCTCCAGGCTGCTTCTTATTAATAACCTCGGCAGTAAGTATTCAGTCTAATGCACTCCTGACTGATGTGGTGTAGTTGTTGGGTACTTACTGCTTGTACAAATGGGTGTTAAAGCTCTGGGCTGTCACTGGTCGAGTATGTCTGAGTACAGTTCTCGTATCACACAGTATCAGAGATCTTCTCTGTGCTACGTCACAGATGACATTAACCAGTCCCAATCCCGATGGATGCGCCCTTTGACCCTCCCACTTGTAGCCCAGTGACATTTTGAGCGGGTTACTGGAAAACAGACATAACAATAACAAAAGCAAAAACATGGCAGTTGCCCTTTTATTGACTGTATCAACAAGCAGAGAAGTCTAGGTTATTTGGTTTTGTGCTGGTTTACTTCGTAGGCCTAATTAGCCTGTTAAAATGTCCCAGAAACATTAGCCCTGCAGCTAACGCCGCTCAATTACTGTTGTTGTCATTTGTGTCCTTGAATACTATGCAAGAGTAATTAATATCAGGAGACATTCAACATGGGATCTGTGATGTGCTGCTTAAAAAATGCTAAAGTCACATGCAGAGGCTGGGGAGGTCATCAGATGAGCTAACTAGAGGTGCTGTTCTACAATGCATTTTTCTGGTCTTGTTTATTGAGGTGTTGTACATAAAAGCTGGAGTTAAATCAAATTTAGGCTTTGCAGAGAGTCTGATGTATGTGTTACGGCTTAATCACTGAGCCGATAGTTTATTTCTGTGATTCAGTGGTGAGTCATCTTCACATCTTATGTCCCCAGTAATTATCAGATGTTATGTTGTTCTCTCAGACTCTCATGTATATTGTTAAATCAGTGCATAGTCACAATGTATGTATAAAAAGTGGACAGAATGCCCTTTTTTTTTCCAGTCGTGCAGAATCTGTTTTGCCTCATCTCAAGTTGCCTGATCTCAACTTGATTCCTTCACAGTGAAGTTTGTAGTCTGTCCTGTCCCTGTGTGAGGTTTCTCAAAAGACTTTGAGTTTCTTACACGATCCAGAGATGTGTGCAGGGTCAGTTTCTACCAATGACCTGGAGGGGTAAGTGTCTGAGAGATGTTCTCTCATGCTCTTAGTTCAGGGTCTGTCCCAGCTGTTTTCAAACACGCTGTGGTTTGGCCCTTGCTTTAAAAAAATCACATCTTGACCCCTCTGTGCTGTTCAGTTTTAAGCCTGTTTCCCAATTTCCTTTTCTAAGGTTTTAGAAAAAGTTGTTTTCATTTAAATGCTGGCATTTTTAGAAACAAATTCTGATAAATTCCAGTCTGATTTTAGCACTAAGTCAGCCCTGCTCAAAGTCCACAATGACACTGCGCCGTCTGTGAATGCTGGGAATCCTGCTGTGCTGCTGCAGCTGGACCTCACAGCGGCCTTCTGTACAGTCGACCATGCAGTCCTTGTATCTCGCCTAGAGCAGTATGCTTGCATCCGTGGCTCTGTCTTCCAATGGTTCAGGTCATACCAGGCTAATTCGGAGCTTCTCTGTAATGACTGGCGACCTCTGCTCCTCGTACGCTTCCCTGTCTTGTGGGGTGCCACAGGGATCTATCCTCTGGCCCTGTTCTGTTCTCGTTGTACATCCTACCCCTGGGATCAATTATAAAAAAATACAATCTGTCTTTTCACTCTACGCGGATGACTTGCAGATATGTTTTCCCATGAGACCAAATGAAAATACAGCACTTATTAAATTGCAGGACTGTATTAATGATGTTAAGCAGTGGCTGGCGCAGAACTTTTTGCACCTAAATGACAGCAAAACGGCACACCACCTGTGTCCAATGTTTTTACAGCCAACTCTGGTGCTCTGGCCCCCTTTTTAAACCATTTGTTAAAAACCTTGGGGTAACATTTAACAACAGGCTTTAAATTTGACAAACAAATCAGCTCCGTTGTGAGAACAAGCTTTTTTTCAGCTCCGTCTCCTGGCCAGAGTGAAGTCATTTCTCAACCAGCAGGATCTGGAAAAGGCAATCTATGCTTTTATTAGCTCAAGACTGTACTACTGGAGTGCCCTTCATGTTGGCTTCAGCCAGTCTTCAGTTTCGCTTCTCCAGATTGTACAAAACACTGCTGCACGATTTTTCACGGGCATGTCCAGAGGTGAACACATTACCTCCATGCTGTGGTCACTCCACTGGCTTCCAGTTCATTTAAGAACCAATTTTAAACTCATTTTGTTTGTTTTTAATGCCATTAACAGCCGGGCTCCCTCTGACTTGTCTGAGATTTGAACTGTCCATGAGCATGGCAGAGCCCTGCGCTCTTCAGGTCAGCTTCTGTTGGAAGTCCCAAGGTCAAGATACAAAGAGTGGAGTGACCGTTCTTTTACTGTCGCTGCTCCAAGATTGTGGAACAAACTGCACCCTGACATTCACACCAGGACTGATCTTAGCCTTTTTAAGTGGAAGCTAAAGACTCAACTTTTTCAACTGGCTTTTATTTCTGACTAGGGTTTTTTTTTTTCTTTTTTTGATTGCACTAATTTTTGTCTTTTGCAATTTTTTTTCCACAAATGTTTTAATAACTTGCAGCACTATGGCACCTTCCATATTTTACGTACTGTCTTCCCATGCTCTTGGTTTCAATGACACTCAAAATGTCGTATATAAGAGGATGCGTTCTCCAAAAAGGAAGACTGGAGGAAGCAGTGAAACATGTAACAACAGAGAGTGATGGCTTCTTGTGTGCTTGGATGAAAATGTATAGGGGCAAAGCAGTTGCTGTATTTTCCATCTGCTTGACAGCAGGTGATGTTCTGATTGAAAAAGAAAAAACCGTAAGGGAGAAATAAGGTGGAAAAAGAAGACCATAAATACACTACACCAGCTCATCATTCTTTATTCTTTTTTAACATATGTTTCGATCCTAATTCATCATGTCATTTTGGATTTGTCTGTCACTTGTAATAGAGCCATTATTGTTTTCCCTCCATGAATGGGTCCCGAAAAACCAAAATCTGGCAGGTCAATCACTCTGAACTCCTGTCATTGTTGAACACCGTCCGGGTGTTACTGGATGTGAGTCTTATCTATGGATGCTCCACTGTCCTGAGCGCCCGAATCACAGCTAACAGAGGAAGAAGTGGCTTGGCAGGAGATAAAGAGAAAGAGACAGGCAGCTAAATAATCAGCCTGCAAAGAGCTGGCAGTGGAGTGTAATTACTGAATGAATGGACAAAGCATCTGTCTTTGTGGGGGCTTCTGGTGAGGTCTCAGAGGAAGCAGAGTGAGGAGGCAATGTGGGAAGGAGGAAAGTGAGCGTGAAGCTAATGTGCTGGGAAAGGTGAAAAAAGGAAAGGCCAGAGAGGGGAAATATTCGAGGGCATTCATACACCTATCATGTAATCTCAGCAGATGTTTATTTTAAGTATCATGTCATAGGTGCTGCTTTCTGGGGTCGCACTGCAGACGATGAAATCTCCATCTACAGATTTGGCACAGGCTTTATGGATGTACTAGACGCTTGGTCATAGACCCACGGTGACAAACCATCAGCTTTGGGACGACGTGTAAAATCAAGTCCCTATTTATATTTTGGGATCATGTTAGTCAGTTTGTTGGCTTTACATAAATGTAGAAGGGGATGGTTCAATTTTCCATGAAGCAAGTCCTCCAGTAAACAGCACTTTAGTGATGTCTGCAGCTTTCCACATCAGCTGGTGATTGACATAGAAGGCTTGAAAAGAAACATACATCAAATGTTCTTCCAAGAGATTCCTATCATTCTGCATCTTTTGGTACTCTCTTCAGCTTTAAAGCTTTGATTATGAGAACCAATGAGGTTAGTTATGGAAGGCAAACCCTGTTAACTTCTCTCTAGAATTCACATGATTATTTTTAAGTAGTTCTTTAATGTTACAGACTAAAAATATATGAATATCACACCTTTAAAGGTATTCATTACAAGGTGAGTGATACATAAAACTCACTGATCATCTATTGATTTTAAGATAAATTTTCCTTTCAGCAAAAAGAAAAAATATAGTTGTAGCTCTAATTCAAAATTTCATCTAAGAACCATCAAAATATCAAACTGTGGCTAATTAATGAAATTGCTTGAGTGTGTAAAATTCACTGTATGTGTTTTTCCATGACGTATCCTCTCTGCATCTGGAAACAAAGTCACCTAAGTAGCATTTTTCTGTTTCAGAAAAGTGAAAAAACTGCTGAGCTTTCATCTTGCATTTCAGCTCTACAGTGCAGAATAGCATCCCTGAGATACTTCCAAAATCCATACAGACCGACAGCTTGGCAACCACACAATCTGACCCAGAAACCTTGAAAAATAGTAACAGCACAGGTTCAGGTCTCACGCTGAAATTTCACTCAGCCTCTGTATATTTCTGCCACTGAGCTCACAGAGCTGCTTTTTTAAAGACATATTTCTGCCCTTACTTTTTTTTTTTTCCGAGCGTTTGCATCCTATATTGGTTTCATTCTCTCAGCCAAGAATTAATTGGAGACCGAAATTGCTTTTCAAATTGTTTCAACTTGCATTGACTGACCTAATTAGTTCAATGATTACACTTGCTGGGGAGAGATCCCTGCCTAAATGATGTGACTAATTTGAATGAATATTTCAAAACCATGTCTACAATTAATGTCATTTACATATGTAATGTGTCTGCTTGATTACTTAATTATGTTTGTATTCCCCGATGATGCCACTGACAGGTGTCTTTTAGAGGATAGTGAAAAAAGAAGAAACGGAGCAGATGTCCCAGTTCATTCTGCTCATATCAGTGTTGTAATTGTATGTAAAAGCTGTGACTCTACCTGCAGTACGGAGCTGTTGGGCTCCTGTGGATTGCAAAGAATTTACATTGACACCTGGCAAATATATTCACCGTCATTCATTGAAAGTGGAGGATAATATACACTTCAAAAAGCTTCAATTTGGTTTCAAGTTTTTATTTTTTATTTTTTGTAATGGGAATGAATCTCACTCTTTCCATTAAGGGAAATAGAATCTCATACAGTGGAATCTATGTATATGCATATGTATGTATGTATGTATGTATGTATGTATGTATGTATATGCATTTTCTTATTTGCTAAAACTCCATTAAGCCTTTTGAAACTACGTCCATTTTTAGTGCCATACAATTCCAAGTAGCACAAAAAGTTTTGGCTTCATACAAAAAAAATTACAAATTGGGTTTTGTGTTGATATGATGGTGCC
The DNA here is from genome assembly GCF_902148845.1 of Salarias fasciatus. Classification (NCBI taxonomy): domain Eukaryota; kingdom Metazoa; phylum Chordata; class Actinopteri; order Blenniiformes; family Blenniidae; genus Salarias; species Salarias fasciatus. The sequence goes on along the minus strand of NW_021941397.1, from coordinate 16,350 downwards.
AATTAATGATTCTCTTTTATATAAATGCTCATCTAAGATAACTAGAAGAATTACTGTGGAGTTGTCAGCTATACTGTGACGGGCACAAATATGTTTCAAAATAAAAAAAATTGAGCTATATGCCTTTAACCTATCTGTATTCCCACTGTAAATGGCAGAGTGACAGTGTGTGCTGTACTAGCTGGAGTACCAATTGGGAAAAGTATCCTGCAGCTGCAGGGTCGGATGTCTTCCCTGCTCGTTCACACATCTGGCCTCTGCATTGCTTTCTAGGTATGCTGTGACTGCAGGAGACTGCTGCCGTCCTATGCTGTGTATGTTCCCTGTGCAAGGTATTTTTTTTATTAAATAAAGCCAACCAAGTATGATGTTTGCAAAAAGGAGAGCGAATAAACAGTATAAAGATACCCAAAAACTTGGTTTTAAATTATCTGCAGCTGGCTGGAGGAACTGTATCTCCTGATTCTTCTGATGGAAGGTAAGATGGACTTTTCACTTTCATAATGCATTTTCACCGCTTCAGCAGTCTCAAAGCATTTTAAAAACACACATCCATACACCAATGTCACTGGCTGCCATCAAGGTTCTGGACCTTCACGGAGAGCAGCATGGAGCTCAGTTTCTTTCTGGAGGGCACATCAACAGATCTAACACCAACCTTCAACTGGGGATCAATGCATAACATCCATTGAATTATTATCACGACTAATGAATACAGAATGTATAGTTTATGGCAGAAGTACAAAGTCAGATGGCATAAAACCCAGAAAATATATCATTGGAAATTATATCTATACATACAGTATATTGAAGTCGCGGTTGGATAGTTTCTTGTTAACTGTGAAAAATTTCACCCGTTAAAGCTCAAGTAAGGATTTGATAAGAAGCAACTTATTAATTATGTCTGTTTTGAATGTGTCAGAAAAACATTGCCCCACTAAAAGAATCAGCATAGTGACACGAAACCTGAACAGAAATTAGAGAATGACTTCCAAATGGTGAAATTCATCACTGAGACGGACAGAGTCAGAGATCCAAACAAGATCTAAAACAGTAGCTTTGCAGTGACCTCAGAGAGACGTTCACATCAGATAACCTGGAAATATGTCTGAGCTGCAGCACTTCTGAGAAAAGGATGGTCCGAAACACCACTTGCTTCTCTCTTATCAAGTTAAAGATATTGCTGTCAGCCAACCATTAAATACAGGTTCTTTTTTTGATGAGCAGCACTGTCGATGTTTAATGCATTGCTTCAGCAAGGACATTAACTGTATACTAGTGGTTAACATGGAGATCCAATCAGACTAATGGTTATTCCATGCAGAAAACTAGGCCACATCTTGCCACTGTAGGAGCAAGTGTAATTTATATGCACTAACAATGCTGCCCGGGCTTCATCAGCGAGGTTATTTAGATTTCCAATAAGGCACATATCTAGATCACATCTTGTCGCAGTGTTAAGTATAGACTGACGATATTTATTAGGGAAAATGGACGGAAACAGAAGTAAAGATTGGAACAGCTGCCAGCATCCATTGAAAACTCAGAGCGACGTGCTCCTTGATTTCCTCTGATGTCAGAACCTGGAGCAAAAATCAATATGAAGAATGAAGCCTTATTTGCACGCGCCAACTGATAGACTGTGGCTCACTGCAAGATGTCAACAAGCTATTAATGTTTCAGGAGAAGATTGCTTTTTTGCGACTAAGTGGGGAATTAAATGATGGGTGTGCTATTTTTAGCCATAAACCCACTGTTGAGATGGGCTACATTTTAGAGGGACAGATGTTTTTGTCTTTTACTTTTTTTTAATCTCCGTTTTAGTTCAGAGGGTTTCCCAGCCCGAGTATAATCAGACATTTGCCATTCTTAACCTCAATCCAGAGAGACGTCAGTGCCGGGTGGGACGCCGGCTCTTTATCGTACATGTGGGATTAACCTGGGTGGGGCTTGCTTTGTGTCACATGCTGATAAACCATGAGCTCCCACAATGTGAGGAGCGATGAATAAAAGAAAATGAATCCCTTGCTTGTTCTTGTCCTGGTTTGTGAACTCCCTGCATTTCAAAACACCATTTAAATAACTTTGTGAATCTTCCCGAGTAAAAAAAAAAAAAAAGCCTTAAGTGTCTCCATATGCAGTAATCCGTTAAGGATTCCCTCTCAGTTTGGATCAAACTTTGAATGTGGAACAGAATACATTCTCGCCATCTCCAGCAGTCCTCTACCCCTGACTGAACCGTTTGTTGAGAGAAACATAAAAGGTTTGCTCTGTGGACATGTTTTTGCCCTCGGGGGTACACAAACTCAATAGCTAGCTAGCTAGCTAGCCGTCTCTCCTTGAGTGCACCTGTGCTTTTTCTCGTGGCAGACACTGAAAATTGAGGTCATGATCCTCGTGAGTATGTGAGTCAAGATGCCTCTATGTTGAAATATCTCTCTTTTCCCCCTGTTTCACTTCATATTGGTCTGAAATAGCTATTTGGAAAATTTCTGCAATCCTGCTATTGAGCACACAAAATTAATAGTGTCCTATTTGTGTGTATTTGCTGCTTTTTAAATGTTAATTTACAATGTATTAATGTTACTCTCTTTTTCTGCAAATTTGTCATATGGTGGTATTGTTTTACTCTGCAACTGTTTATCTCATATTAGATATTTATTCATATTTTCATTGAAATAGAACCTAAAAAAACCTAACATCTGTTTAAATCTGCTTATATAGTTTAAGCTGAGAACCAACAATCATATTCATATATTACAAGGTGCAAGTTGATTAAAGCAGAATGAGGATGTTTTCAGGTATATCAGATTTAAAAAAAAAAATGCCGACAAAATGCAAGAATAATATATTAACATAGCTTCACAGTTCATTAAATCTATAAAAAAAACATAATGAATGCTGTGTGCTTCGTTGCACATATGTAAAAGCCTTTAATCAGTGCAACAAAGGATGAAGGCACATGTGATGAAATAATGTCAGTGTTTGTGGATGTTTATCCTTCAGTTGTCTTTAGGTCAAATTATCTCTAATTAAACGTCAATACATTGGCACTTCAGTTTTTTTTTTAATGTAATTACCTAAAGATGTCATGTATGTTGGACACATTACAAATCAAGTTATTTGTTGAATTTTGTGTTATTTTGTCTTTAAGGAAAAACATTTATTGCCCAGTATGTTTTCTAAATGTTGACATATTCCAGTGTGTGAGACTCATGGCTCTTTGTTGAAACAATAAAGAATACCAGATATTTTCAGTAAAAAAAAGATTGTAGTTTACTGTATGTGTATCTGTGGTCAAATATAAGCATAAAATACTGTATCTATGTTGAAGTGTCACACCAGCACTGGTTGGTCCTGGCCAGAGTTTGTTTCAGTCTGGTGTGGTTGGATGGGTCAAAGCTCCCCGGACTCTGTTTCACTGCAAAGAAGGACCGAAGGACCGAAGACAGAGTCCAGGTCCTCTCTGGTCAGTCTTTTGTTTTGGGTGACAGTACTCCAAACAAGTAGGTTTAATGCAGTGTGACGGTCTCCAAGCGGTTTGGTCCACTCTCAAAGTGTCGTGTGGAAACAAACCAAAGCAAAGAAAGGGGTGAAAATTATGGACATTCTGTCCGTCAATCAAACTGAATCCCTAGACTATCCTGGTGAAGGTGTAAAAAAAATCATTTGGTGAAAACTGTCAGAACAGACCTGGTTCATTAATATATTTCTTTGTGTCTTTCAGAGGATACTTTGATTTCTATCTTTTGTGAATCATTTCAAGTGTTTTTGAGTATCAGATTGATTTGTTTGTCATTGTGGCAGCCGATGTAGCAATTCTTCCAAAATTTTGGGTGATTTTTTCTTATCAGCTCGAACTTATTTGTTTACATCGGGGCCATTTTGCATCTGTTTGTATCATGTTGATTAACACTTAAAAAAAACACTTGAAACAGAAACCTGGGCTCCTCCTGACCCAAAGATCTTATGGCCTGTGCTCTGAAAGCCTGCTCAGCAGTTTCTCTCTTCTATCCTCATAAGGAATATCTACATCCACGATGTCAAAACAACAGACACACTGTCAATAAACTTGCAAGTATGGCTGTCATTGTATGGCAGGTGCAGCACAATGTACCGTATCATGTCTGTTGAGACTGTGGTGTTCACTGTGTTGACACGGGCGGGCACAGGCAGGTGAGAGACAGCTGAGGCCAGCAGGACGACAGCGAGAACAGCTGATCCCTGCAGAACCGGCTTGGAGCTGACCCAGATGTGGACTCTCCACTGTATCGGGGTCCCTGAGGTAATCTAGGCAGGACATTATCTGCTTCGCTGCTCCTCTGCAGCATCTGGGAGGCTCCGCCACCTGCTCAGGAAGGCTTCATGCCACTCCTCCGCCACTTTTTTTATTTCAGATTTGTTTGTTTATGTGCTTGTTTGTCTCACGGACTCAGCAAACATCTCGAAGCCACTCAGACATGCTCGGCATGTGCCCAGGAAACATGAATAAAGTCGTCTCTGCCAGCCTCATCTCCTCACTGATCTGACAGTCAGTCCTGTCCATGAACTACGCACACAAACCATGTCGAAATTAATATCCATGAGCAACCAATGGCTCAGTGGCTCGTTCTGTAGCAAACAAAAAAATAATCTCTCAAATGAGATGTTTCCCATGCATGAGGTTCTTGCATTCATTGTACGCTCCAGTCATCTCTAAATTGTCTGGAGTACTTGCTTTTGCATCTTGATATTACGTTTATTAAGTGAGCCTTGTGTGTTGCCGGGAGCAAGCCATGATGTTCTTGTTTATTATTATATAATCAGATCATAACCTCCACAAATTAACCTATAAATACTGTCTGTCTCTTATTGTTAGGGATTAGGTTAGGGTTCTGCTGTTTTGTAGTGCACTATATTTGATTGTGAATTCTTCTATTAATGTGCTTTGCAGTGATTAGAGATCTTTTTTTTTAATGTTTTAGTAAGATAAAGATATTTCTTTCAGCTCAAACAACATTTGGATTTTTTTTAAATTTGCTCACCCAGCCATTTCACATGGAACTATTCAAGATTCTTTCCTACAGAGTCAAACGCAGCTTGACTCCTCGATGTGGAGTTTATAAACTCAGGAATGACATTAAGTTTTACTGCACAATGTTGCTCTCCACTGAATCAGAGCTGTGATCTATTTCATTATGCAAGATTAACAACGGCATCCTGCACTTCATCTACAAAGTGCAAATTACAATTTATGTTCAGAGAAAGAGCTTAAAATAAACAGAATATGCACACGGATAGAAACATTTTATCTCATCGAGTAACAGTAAATTCTTGTTTTGGGGCAGTGCTCGTGTCACTTCGGTCAGCACTTTATTTTCTGTAGCAGTTCTGTTGGTTGTTAGTTTCTAAAGTCTGAAGGTGCCTTCCAGGTTAGCGTGTTAAGTTTCGCAACAATAATAAAGCTTATTTTAGTTTTTCCACTGCTTATTTTAACAATGAATGATAGAACATTAGATGGAAAGACAGTTAAAGGGAGGAGGAAGTTTTTGAAAACACTGCCGCATGTTTATCTATCTTCCATACTGCTTTACCAATCTCAGGGCCACTGGGCATTGGAGCCAATCCCAGCCGACATGGGCAGGTTACACCCTGGACAAGGTCACCAGTTCACCAAAACAGCCACACACACACACACACACACACACACACACACACACACACACACACAGACACACACACCACACACACACATTCACAGCTACGGGCAGTTCAGAGTTACTAATCAACCTGAAACATGTTTTTGTACTCGAAGGAATTTGGAGTAAACTCCTGGAGGAGTCAAACCAGGGTAATTTCATGTAAACCACTGCTCCATTCTTTGGCACTTGAATGTGAAATGATGAAAATAAATGCACAGCGTTAAAGATTACAAACACACTCGATGTGCTTGTTTTTCTAACATCTGCTCTTTTTTTCGTTGTAAGGGTTTATGTATCTGATGAAATCAATTTAATGGCATTTCGGCAGAAACATTTTTGCATCTCACTAGGACATTTCGACCATATTTCCATGATTTCTATATTTACCCGAGCGAAGACCGTCCATTATTTTCAGAAAAGACAGGTGTGAGCAGGAAAGTGAGGAATCGTCTCAGACACGGTCATCCTCCTGCCTGAGGGTTAAACTTTAATGATAATGTTTGCCAGGCTGATATGAAAAACATGTATTAATATGCCAAATAGTTAAGTGTGATGAAACGAGCTCGCATATTCTCAATGAGACTGAGCGTTTTCTAAAATTGCAGTTTAATTACGACGGGTTCAGAGGGAGGGATGCTGTTGCAGGGACGTCTGTGACATGAATTCTGATTCCTCTCAGTTGAGGAAAACAAAGCATATCAGTATTAGCAGCTGTAGCACTAAATCTATATGTAATTTAAAAGCTAATTTGGCATGTTTTTTCTTCCATGTGGCATTTCTGTTGAGTGTAATTTGATGAAAGGTGTCATTAGGGAATTGTATCGAATATGTTAACTCAAACTGACACATATGTGGCCTGCGTACTATTAGGTTGACTCGATCAATATCTGCTCACTGAGCTGACGACATAGTGAAATAGCTTGAACCTAATTCCCCCCAAACATGACTAATAATAGTGAAAATGTGAAGCTTCATGCGGTTTAGAACAACTTGACTTTTTTTAATGGCTTTTCTCCCAGTCATACAAAATGAACCTTATCTTCCTAGTAAATGGAGAAAAACCTTCTATTTGAATTAGTTTGTACTTAAGAGGAGGTTAAAAAAAAAAAAGGAGTAATGCTGCTTAACTGGCCATTCTTAAAGTGTAGTGATGCCTCTGTGGATTACCTCTCGCATGTGCACAGCAACTCTGTTGGCCTTGCTTTTTCAAATATTTCATGAAAAGCCAAACAAAAGAGCATTCAATCATCATTAATCACGTTTTTCATACTTCCCCCAGTGGCTTCATTAGGATCTCAGCAAGTGCGAAGACAGATGCACTCAAGTCCAAATGCTAATGAAATGTAACTAAAGCAAAAGTCGGCTTTCATCCGAGATTCTAAAATTACAATCAGGTCTCGGCGAGTCTCATTTCTGTGATGCACCATAACTCAAATGGTTCCCATAATAGACACTGGAAAGTCATTCAGCCTGACCCTATTCTTCAGATATGAGCTTAATTGCCCAGAATATGAAGTGAGATCCCCTCACTTATCAAATTAACAGCTCAGAAAAGGACAGTAAAGTACTTAACACCCGTTTCAGTAGAAAGAGTCATGCCAAAGGTAAGCTGTTTATCTGGCAAAGGAGGAAGAGAAGAGGAGAATTCCACCCTGAGCAAGATAAAACATGATAAAACACCCTTTTTAGTTTACTACTCCGGGCCAAGTAGATATGCATATGTTTGTCAGGTTGCCAAAATCCAGATGGAGGAACTTCTGAGTTGGAGAAAATATTGATATTATCTGACGAGTAGCCTTCATTACCATGCAATTACAGCAATTCTGCAACAGAGCTCTGCAAACTTCCTGCTTATGACGGAGGCAGAATCTCCCAGGCAGCTTAGAGGCATCTTCCTGGGAGGGTGCAGCTTGTGAGGAATTCAGGGACCGCTCACGGCTGAAAACAGTACATCTTCTACTCAAAACTGTTTGTGTAAATAAAATGTTTAACATTAAAACAGTGCAGTGAAGATTATCTGCAGGTCTGTCAAGATTTCTGAAATGTAAAAACACCTTTCCACTGTGTATCTTTTTGGTTGTTAACTCATCGTGGAGTCGAGTTGAAAGCAGACGGATTCTAATACTAACAGTAATATTTAATTTATGATATTGACACGATGCCATGAACTGATATTAAATTACATTTCTCTGAAAGCCTCCGCTGTTTAAGTGTCGTTATGGAACAAAACCTACTGACACCAGAGAGAACAACTATGTTTAGAACATCTCTGTTAGAAATAAATCTTTCTTTTATGACCTTTAGCTTTGAAAGTGATTATTTTTATTGAAAGCTTTAACAGCACTGATGTTAAAGTGATACTTACTGGAGTAAAACTAAAATACAAACCAAATTTCCTCTTTGCTTTTTCAGTGTATCTGGTTGGGGAATCCCACAACATTCACAGTTATCTTCAGTAATCAATTTAGTTTTAATCAGTCACAGTCTGACATGCCAAAACCTCCTTTAAGTGGCCTGGATGCAATTTGTTTGTGACAAATTGATATTTTCATCTTCAGACGTTCGTGGAAACACACACACACCCGTCATAGTTAAACACACATTTAGTGCATACAACTGGCTCTTGCGTAATGTTTTATTCATGGGGACCGGGGTGTATCCCCACATGAGCTATCATACTTTTCTGTAAGTCTCCTGTGCGGCTCGGACTTGGCCCAGATAACGGAAAACCTGCCTGGAGGGGAGACACAACACTGCGGGACGTAATAGAAGCTATCATAAAGCCTAGCAGGAGAGATGTCCAAGAGCTCACACCGTGGCGGTGTGACAGAAACACCTCTCACTACGGGAGTGAAGACATGTTGATGTGTTGCGGTGTGGTGATTTGAGGCTTGAAAGCCAACAGATGAGGTGGTTTTCAAAGGATGAATGGATTGAAATGTATGTTTGCGATAGGTAGGGCGCTGTTCGGAGACTTTTTCAAAAGGCAGCTATTTGTACAGCTCAGACGTTGCTCTAAAAGGTTTGGTTTGATGGCATTTAGCATATATTTGTGGCCCCACTCTGCAGAGCTGCACAGGGAAACGTGTTGCCTTGAAGAAGCTGCTGAAAAGAAAAACTGTCTGCAGAAGTGCTTTGGTTATTTGATACTAAAAGTTTTTCTTTCAATTAGTCACTTCAGCTGAGATTAATAATGTTAAATTAAGGTGCAGCTATTTTGTCATTTATTCTTCATGAATCTGAAAAGATCTTGAAAGAAAAAGAATCAAGTCAGCACTAAGGAGTGGTAGCTGATGGCAAATCGACCAACTGTGTCACAATCATATTGCTGGATTGAATTGTAACACCCCTCTCACAACATCTGACACAATGAGCGGCAAATTCACACCTATACTTTCCTTTAAACCTCCTCATGGCAGCTGTCTTCAGGGAGGCTGCTACACAACCAAACCCTGATTCTCCTCGCAGACTCCACATATACTGTTTCTAAATTGTCTCACAAATTGAAAACCATTAAAACCTCCCTGTGGCTCTTTATCTACATCTGCTTTATGACCTGCATGGATTTAAAAGAGGGCAGAGAAATCGATCTGTGATAACAGCTTTTCAATACCAGGCACACCGTGTCATCCTAATTGCTCTAATCAGTTTGCCTTATTAAAAATGTAACTTTCCCCACCGGGTTCTGCATTCAATATTTATCCAGACTCCATTTTACTACATTAAATTGTTCTGATTCTGATCCACAGTGGCAGCTTATTTAATGATGCCGGGGTTTAACAGTCTATACCCAGACTTAATGGTCCACTCTCATATGTTTTATAGGCCTACAAAATTACACTGACAGAACTAGTGTTCTGTTAAACTTAATATATATGGTTTTAAATGAAGCAAATTGATGAGATCTGATGCATCAGGCTGCTTTTTTACCCCACAAAGGAAAGATGATACTAAGAGCACAACTTGGGCAAGCAGGAGAATACTTCACAAGTACAGAAATAGTTCAGACTAAGCCATATGAAGATTTCAGTTTTCTGCCGAGAACCATCATCTTTTGACCATATACTCATCTCCTGAAAGGCTAAAGTTAGAGACAACAGAGTGGAATGTTATGTTAGCTCAAAGAACACTCCGACACCGCAAATAGCTTAAGCCTTTGCCTTTCCAAATACTACATCATATCTGTTTAGTTATGTTTGTATTTTCTGCAGGACACCAATAATCTGAAGCTAAACCGGACCCCAAGGATTAATTTGCTCCAAATCCCCTTTCAGTCCTGTCAGTGGCTCCATTCATTTCCAGCAAAATCAGATTTATATTTATACAGTGAGTCTCACAGAAGAGAGTTTTAGTTTGCCTAGCAATGAAGAGAGTATTTAGGTGTTGCAAAATATTTGACCCTCTGTAGTGGAACTTATTTATTCCCCATTTAACTTTGTGAACAGCTTCATGCATGAAGTTAAATTCTTCTCTTATAGATAGTTGGCTTTTCAATCATTACAGTGCATCCTTTCCAGGGATCTGAAGATAGCTACTTACATTTATTCCAGCTTGGATGGTGTGAAGGTTGTGGAACTTAAGACAAAGAAAACGGTGTGGTTTCCAAGCTTGTTGAAGAAGAGTTGATCATGACTCTTGTTTTCCTTTTCTTTTTTTTTTTTTTTTTTTTTGGAAGAATTATGGACATACTGGTCACATATGATAACCTTCAGGTAACATTGGTAAAAACTGTTTTCCTGAGTAAACATTTTTATCCAGCCTTATAAAATAACACGTCAGCCACAGGTGAATATTTCTGTCACCTCATTCTTTATTGTAAATACAGTCACTGGTAAGATATAAATATATACCTGCAGGAGGGAAAATGTCTGTTCATCCTCGTTGGAATAGAAAACAAAAACGCATTGAACTCTCCCAAGAATCAAAACTCCCCTCGTCACCCAGCATCATCTAGTCAAAAAAAAAATTACATCCAAAAATACTTGACACTGCCACCATCAAAAGTATAATGAAATCGCAAAAAGAGAGAACCCAAAAAGAAAAAAGAAAAAAAAAACAACAAACCTGTGAGCTCTGCTGCAAGAAAAGTATCAGGTTAAAATGCCATGGGGCTTTAAAAATCACTCCCTTTGATAAAGAAAAGAGAAACAAAGTAAAAGCAAGGGGTTTGATCGGTGAGGTTTTCACCGACACATCAAAATCACAAAACTCGAAGGCACCAAACAACACTGCAAAATGCAAACCAAAGCATAGCAACAGCAAAAGTCGACAGAAAACAAAAAATAAAAATGTTTCAAAACCACCATAATGTGTGAAAAATCTCAACACCGGCAAAATCTGCTTGGTTTCGACACCTCGAAACAAAACTGCAAGCAAGTAAAGGCTTCCTTCCCCAAGACCGCAAACGCACCCTGTGTTTCCCCTGTGGCACTCTGGATCAGAATAACTGCATGCTAAAAACTTGAAGCCTGGATGTAAAAAAACGCTCAAAACCACCATGTCAACGCTCAAATTCAAACACCAGCAAAAGGAGGAAAAATAAAAAAAAAGAGGGCAATTAAAAAGACAAAAAATGCTTACAAAAAAGCCATTGGAAATGTACTCACCGAGCGGGAGTAAAATGTTGCAATAAAAATGTGATATGGCTCAAAATACAGTATGGCGGTGCAAGCCGAAATGCTGTGCCTTTTCTCTAGATCTCTGCCTCCAGTTCTGTCATGTGACTGATTCAGCCCCGACTTCCAGCAATGAGAGAGCAGTGTCGAACAGCTGATGCTGAATGCTCTCCTCACGGCTTGGCTCTCTCCAAAAGTAAAAAGAGGTAGTCCTTATCATCCCACAGTTATGACTGAGCCCGTTGTGTGTTTTTTTTGCTTCTTCTCTCTCTTTTTTTCTTCCTCTTTTCTTTTTTCTTTCTTTCTCGCTTTTTAAAGCTGCAGCGCGCACTCGGTGTCCGTGTTTCATTCAACTGAAAGCACGGGTTGTATATCCAGCCCCCTTTTTACCCTAATGAGAAATGAAGGGGACAGGCGAGCGGGTTATTACAGCAGGTTTTTTTTCTTTTCTTTTCTTTTCACAATGCACGTACACATAAAGGTTAGCGCATCCGAGATGAGACAGAAACGCACCAGATGCGTTGGAGCGCTGTCCGCGGTGCTGAACAATAAGACGCAGTTATGGTGGAGTTGGCGCTGTCCGCGGTGCTGAAATCCGCCGAAGGAAGGACGGCGTGGGTCCGAGGTGCTGAATCACAACGTGCGAACCGAACGCAGCTGCAGCATAGAAACGCTGCTCGTAATGTCATCTGGCTGTGTCCCCGGTGCGTATCGTCCGTCCTTTTCATTGCGGGGAATCAGCATGCCTATCCCATTCACATGCCCCTCATGTTTGATCGTATGAATCAGTGATGCGTGTCGCAGGTTTGATTTATCAAAAGGTTGTTTAAGGACACTGTGTCAAAGAACAATATGAGGAATGGCAGTAATAGCAGTGAAAAGCAACTCTAAACACCTTACTGTCACTGTACTGAAGGCATCATAAACATATTTTTAAGATGCTTGTTTGAATTTCAAAACTTCTTTAATCTAAATTATGAATTACTCTCACAGACAGATATATATTAAGCACAAAATAATAAATACAGTTGTTCCAGAGGGGTAGATGTTAGTACTTTCACCCCACATCTCACATCCTTGGTTCAAGTCCAATTGTGTTGTCTCAGATTTCCTGATTCAGTCTAAAAACCTGCTTTGGTGTTCATTAACAAAGTTGACGCATGCTGTATTCCTCCATCTTCTACACCGCTTAATCCTTTGCAGGGTCACAGGGTGCTGAGACTGATCTCAGCTTACCATGGATGAGGGCAGGATACACTGTGGACAAGTCACCAGTCCATTCCAGGGCAAACAGCAGGAGACAAACAACCGCACACACATATGGGCAATTCAGGGTCACAATTTAACCTTACATGCATGTTTGTGGACTGTGGGAGGAAACCCAGAGAAAAAGCACATGCTCACATGCAGAAGAACATGCAAATTCCACATCCAAAGGCTGAATCTAGATATGATCGCTATGAGGCAAAGTGCTAACCACTGCTTCATGGCATGGCTGCATGCTACATTCCTTTAAAAAAAATGTATCCTGGAACAAAACAGAACCTCAGTGCTCCAGGTCAACTCTCTTAGAGAAAATGTTGTAATGTCCTAATTTTTTTATTGTTTAGCCCTGTTGTTGCTGTCTTTGTTTTCTGTTTGCTACTTTATGGATTCTCTTGTGTACTCTGTGTCACTTTAATAAACTTGAAAAATGTATATGTTACATTAATCAGTTATTTGAAAATATGTACAAACATACAAAAGATATCAAATAATAAAGTTCCAAGTCTTTCAGTGCACACTCTTGTCTTATATCAAACATATACAAATGCATGTATGAAGTCAGAAAAAAAATATTAGAAGCTAACGAAAAAAAGGGTAAAGATATGCTATGAACTTCTATTCTTATTATAAAGTAATCATAATTTGGTTAGTTGATTAGCCTATTTCACAATTTGCACAAAGATGCACCAAAGCTACACTGATTGTGCAAAGAAATAATAGAAAGAGCTGAGACTTCAACCGTACCATATCAGTGAAATGTACAGGGTTATGGATTTGTCTTGTGAGATATGGATATGCATTGTGTGAAATAACACTCTGTAAAGGCTGCACATATGGTACTCTAACAGGCTATTTATAATGGAAGAAAGGGCAACAAGTTGTTGCATTCAGAAGTGAGCCTTGCTCAATTTTGATCATATCACTGAGAAAATGCTTCTTCAACTGTAAGTAAAGGAGTCAATACAGAGAACAAAAGAAGTTGTAAATGATATATCAATGTAAGAATTGTCATTAGGCTCCATCTACATCTAACTGAAAAATCCTTTGCGGTGGTCTCTCATAAGGCTTTTCATTCGCTTATACAGGAAATCCAATCAGATTTCAACCAAAATGTCTTTGGTCCAGGCGTAGCAGTCTACGGTATTATCATGAGTTTAACCGTTTTGAAGTGATTTTTAATATTAAAACAGGTTAATCCTCAGATTTTACTGGTCTCATGCTAAAGTGGGTTTGATCATGTGAGGCTGAGAGGCGAGATGTTTTCATTACTACATAGTGGATAAAGCTTTCAAACTTGCATTTACAATAACATACCTGTCAATTTCTGCTCAATAATTCCTTAAGATTTTAGTGTGTGTGTGTGTGTGTGTATGTTATTTCACAAGGTGCATTCGTTTTCATGACGAATAATTTGACATTAGATGTTTTGGATGAACTGGAGCTACTAATTCAACTCCTTTGTGAGCTTTGTCTTAAACTAATGGCAATATATTCAAACAAATGTATAAAATACTTTTGACAGTGCAGAAACTTTGGGACCAGGACCACTTATGATGGTAAAACTGGGCAGCTTTCTGTTTCTGTTCAATTTGGATTTTGAGAAAGGCACTATGTGGAATATTCCTAATTGTCTTTAAGTTGTGCTTGTTTATTTCAAACAAGGAGCTCTGTGGAAGGATTTTAATGCCACTTTATTATTCACAACACCCACACGACTTTCAGAAAACGCTTGCTTCACCTGCCCCCTCTACCTCACTCTCATTTACTAAATACACACCTGAGAAATATAGGTTATCACTGATTGCATCAGACAGGAAAGCAATAATGTGCTATCGATGCACGAGTGTCTGACTGCAGTTGTCAGACAAAATTCGGTACAAGTTCATGTAACGCACAGTGCTGGAGACAACTGTCACCATTCATTCATCATAACTGCGGTTGGTGCGCTGCTTCCACCTTAAGCACTGTCTAATTTAATTCACTTTTCAGATCACATCCAAGCCTCTGGGAGGCACAGCGTAAAACGCCTCTCAGTCTCTGAAGAATAGAGTTGGTGTCCATGAACAGTGATCAAACTTTCCTTGAAGCAAATTGTAGCACCTTAACCACCGAGCGTGTTTACCCCTCCTCTCATTTATCTATCAGAGCTCGTTCTGTCTCCTCGGTGATGAATTGAACTGAACTGCTTTCTTTTTCTGTACTAGACGTAACATGTCAACGGTGTCATCATATATCGGACGCTGCAGCATGAACCGAATGTGACGGTCAGCGTGTTGCTCTTCAGGACATGTCACACTGTAATTATTTTTCCAGAGGATCAAACTTGCTGTCAGTGAGGTGATTAAGAGGATGCACAGGATTGATTTTAAATAAATTGGGGTAAATTGCAGTGTGAGGGCATATAAAATAAAGCCGGCGTAATTCCTCCTGATCTGATACCACACTCTGTAATAAACTATGACCAAAGCTTAACATAGTTATTGGCGTGTCATCATTAATGGCCACTTGGCCGAGGGCCGCCCTTCCTCCCAGATTAAGGCTGCATAACTTTTAATATCTGCCATGGAAAATATCCAAGTTGACTTGATTTATACATGTGACCCAAAACACTGCAGAAGCTATCATGTATATTATGATGCACGATAAAAATTCTGGTCTGTGGTGTTATCAGCCTTGCTTGTTGGTGAGAAAACAAGGCTTGCAAGGTCAACAACCTTCATGAATATCCAAATAAAGAGCTATCAATCATATCAACCTTCTGACATGCTCAGCAGGCGCTGCACGGCTCGGGATGAAACAAAAACACATTTCATCCAGTTGATTCTCTTTCAATGTAAATCAGCCTGACTGGTTGTCTTTCATCAAATTAAATAAGATATGAATGTAAAAAAGAATCATTAATCCATTGCCTGCACTGAAATCCTGATTAATACAGTAGAATGTGAGGACCACATACTGCCTCTGGCCATAAACATCCAATCAGAGGCAGAACCCAAAACATCGGGGCCTTTGAGCCTCACGGTTTCTCTTGAGGTGCATTGATCAATACTTCTCAGTACATTATTTATACAGTGTGTGCAACATGCAGACACACTGAAGAGAGGTGTGGATTAATTAATCACCTTCTTTGATAGAATACATCCACAACCCCTTTTCAGAGATAAAATACAAATGCATTCCATGAAAGCAAAGATTTCAAGATGAAAATAACATCTTTCAATCACTTTCTACTTTTTGTCTAAAACATTGTGTTCATTCAGATGAAGGCTTTATACTAGAGGCATCACCAGCACCATTTTCAAATCAAACAATGAACACATCAAACACATTTTTGTGAACTGAATGTGAAGAGTTCTCATGAATTAAAAGTAGAATCTATAGTGCAAAACCCAGAAATGGCGATGGAGGGGATTTTGCACCCTCAACTTTAAATTTGGAGCTTATTAACCTCTGCAACTCTAAGCACTATTGATCGACATGCTGAACCAGCATTTCATTATTCCAATCCCAGTATGAAGAATGTGAAAATAGGAAGTGCTCCAGGAATTAGACGGAGCTAGGCCCCCTGCCCGGCCTCCTCAATGGCCACGTCTGGCCCATGTATCTGCAGCACGCGATAATCCCTGACATAGAGGTCCCCTTTAATGTTTGGTCACACTGTACATCCTTTTAAGACAGAAAAAAAATAGTGGAAATAAAAAAAACATACAGAGAGAATACATTTCCATTATGAAAGAAACATTAGGATTGAAGTCTTCAATAACCGTTTCGTGAAGGAGTCTGCAGAA